>NC_083226.1:19276170-19480296 GCF_032191835.1 Heteronotia binoei | reverse complement strand
CAACCCTAAACCAAACCCCAATATTCACCAGAACATAAGTGTGTCCTGAACTCTAACCCTAATCCTAACCCTTACCATATGGGCCCATTCATTCTAATGAATCTCATACGCTATAATGGAGAATGGAAAAACATCAAAATTTTTCTCCATCAATACTGTACCATTCAGTGTGATATTAAAAATACATCTTACCCAACCCTAAACCAGACCCCAATTTTAAACCGAACATATGTGTGTCCTGAAGTCTAACCCTAACCCTAACCCTTACCATATGGGCCCATTCATTCTAATGAATCTCATAGGCTATAATGGAGAATGGAAAAACATCCAAAGTTTTTCCCCATCAATAGTGTACCATTCAGTGTGATATTAAAAATACATCTTATCCAACCCTAAACCCAACCCCAATATTCACCCAAACATATGTGTGTCCTGAACTCTAACCCTAACTTTAACCGTTACCATATGGGCCCATTCATTCTAATGAATCTCTTAGGCTATAATGGAGAATGGAAAAACCTCTAAAAATTTTTCCCATCAAGAGTGTACCATTCAGTGTGATATTAAAAATACATGTTATCCAACCCTAAACCCCACCCCAATATTCACCCAAACATATGTGTGTCCCTGAAGTCTAACCCTAACCCTAACCCTTACCATATGGGCCCATTCATTCTAATGAATCTCATAGGCTATAATGGAGAATGGAAAAACATCCAAAATTTTTCCCCATCAAGAGTGTGCCATTCAGTGTGATATTAAAAATACATCATATCCAACCCTAAACCCAACCCCAATATCACCCAAACGTAAGTGTGTCCTGAACTCTAACCCTAACCCTAACCCTTACCATATGGGCCCATTCATTCTAATGAATCTCATAGGCTATAATGGAGAATGGAAAAACATCCAAAATTTTTCCCCATCAAGAGTGTACCATTCAGTGTGATATTAAAAATACATCTTATCCAACCCTAAACCCAACCCAATATTCACCCAAATATAAGTGTGTCCTGAACTCTAACCCTAACCCTAACCGTTACCATATGGGCCCATTCATTCTAATGAATCTCATAGGCTATAATGGAGAATGGAAAAACATCCAAAATTTTTCCCCATCAAGAGCGTACCATTCAGTGTGATATTAAAAATACATCTTATCCAACCCTAAACCCAACCCCAATATTCACCCAAACATAAGTGTGTCCTGAACTCTAACCCTAACCCTAACCCTGACCATATGGGCCCATTCATTCTAATGAATCTCATAGGCTATAATGGAGAATGGAAAAACATCCAAAATTTTTCCCAATCAAGAGTGTACCATTCAGTATGATATTAAAAATACATCTTATCCAACCCTAAACGCAACCCCAATATTCACCCAAACATATGTGTGTCCTGAACTCTAACCCTAACCGTTACCATATGGGCCCATTCATTCTAATGAATCTCATAGGCTATAATGGAGAATGGAAAAACATCCAAAATTTTTCCCCATCAAGTGTATACCATTCAGTGTGATATTAAAAATACATCTTACCCAACCCTAAACCAAACCCCAATATTCACCAGAACATAAGTGTGTCCTGAACTCTAACCCTAACCCTAACCCTTACCATATGGGCCCATTCATTCTAATGAATCTCATAGGCTATAATGGAGAATGGAAAAACATCCAAAAATTTTCACCATCAAGTGTATACCATTCAGTGTGATATTAAAAATACATCTTACCCAACCCTAAACCAAACCCCAATATTCACCAGAACATAAGTGTGTCCTGAACTCTAACCCTAACCCTAACCCTTACCATATGGGCCCATTCATTCTAATGAATCTCATAGGCTATAATGGAGAATGGAAAAACATCCAAAATTTTTCCCCATCAATAGTGTACCATTCAGTGTGATATTAAAAATACATCTTATCCAACCCTAAACCCAACCCCAATATTCACCCAAACATATGTGTGTCCTGAACTCTAACCCTAACTTTAACCGTTACCATATGGGCCCATTCATTCTAATGAATCTCTTAGGCTATAATAGAGAATGGAAAAACCTCTAAAAATTTTTCCCATCAAGAGTGTACCATTCAGTGTGATATTAAAAATACATGTTATCCAACCCTAAACCCCACCCCAATATTCACCCAAACATATGTGTGTCCTGAAGTCTAACCCTAACCCTAACCCTTACCATATGGGCCCATTCATTCTAATGAATCTCATAGGCTATAATGGAGAATGGAAAAACATCCAAAATTTTTCCCATCAAGAGTGTGCCATTCAGTGTGATATTAAAAATACATCATATCCAACCCTAAACCCAACCCCAATATTCACCCAAACGTAAGTGTGTCCTGAACTCTAACCCTAACCCTAACCCTTACCATATGGGCCCATTCATTCTAATGAATCTCATAGGCTATAATGGAGAATGGAAAAACATCCAAAATTTTTCCCCATCAAGAGTGTACCATTCAGTGTGATATTAAAAATACATCTTATCCAACCCTAAACCCAACCCCAATATTCACCCAAATATAAGTGTGTCCTGAACTCTAACCCTAACCCTAACCGTTACCATATGGGCCCATTCATTCTAATGAATCTCATAGGCTATAATGGAGAATGGAAAAACATCCAAAATTTTTCCCCATCAAGAGCGTACCATTCAGTGTGATATTAAAAATACATCTTATCCAACCCTAAACCCAACCCCAATATTCACCCAAACATAAGTGTGTCCTGAACTCTATCCCTAACCCTAACCCTGACCATATGGGCCCATTCATTCTAATGAATCTCATAGGCTATAATGGAGAATGGAAAAACATCCAAATTTTTCCCCATCAAGAGTGTACCATTCAGTATGATATTAAAAATACATCTTATCCAACCCTAAACGCAACCCAATATTCACCCAAACATATGTGTGTCCTGAACTCTAACCCTAACCGTTACCATATGGGCCCATTCATTCTAATGAATCTCATAGGCTATAATGGAGAATGGAAAAACATCCAAAATTTTTCACCATCAAGTGTATACCATTCAGTGTGATATTAAAAATACATCTTACCCAACCCTAAACCAAACCCCAATATTCACCAGAACATAAGTGTGTCCTGAACTCTAACCCTAACCCTAACCCTTACCATATGGGCCCATTCATTCTAATGAATCTCATAGGCTATAATGGAGAATGGAAAAACATCCAAAAATTTTCACCATCAAGTGTATACCATTCAGTGTGATATTAAAAATACATCTTACCCAACCCTAAACCAAACCTCAATATTCACCAGAACATAAGTGTGTCCTGAACTCTAACCCTAACCCTAACCCTTACCATATGGGCCCATTCATTCTAATGAATCTCATAGGCTATAATGGAGAATGGAAAAACATCCAAAATTTTTCACCATCAAGTGTATACCATTCAGTGTGATATTAAAAATACATCTTACCCAACCCTAAACCAAACCCCAATATTCACCAGAACATAAGTGTGTCCTGAACTCTAACCCTAATCCTAACCCTTACCATATGGCCCATTCATTCTAATGAATCTCATACGCTATAATGGAGAATGGAAAAACATCAAAAATTTTTCTCCATCAATACTGTACCATTCAGTGTGATATTAAAAATACATCTTACCCAACCCTAAACCAGACCCCAATTTTAAACCGAACATATGTGTGTCCTGAAGTCTAACCCTAACCCTAACCCTTACCATATGGGCCCATTCATTCTAATGAATCTCATAGGCTATAATGGAGAATGGAAAAACATCCAAAATTTTTCCCCATCAATAGTGTACCATTCAGTGTGATATTAAAAATACATCTTATCCAACCCTAAACCCAACCCCAATATTCACCCAAACATAAGTGTGTCCTGAACTCTAACCCTAACCCTAACCGTTACCATATGGGCCCATTCATTCTAATGAATCTCATAGGCTATAATGGAGAATGGAAAAACCTCTAAAATTTTTCCCATCAAGAGTGTACCATTCAGTGTGATATTAAAAATACATGTTATCCAACCCTAAACCCCACCCCAATATTCACCCAAACATATGTGTGTCCTGAAGTCTAACCCTAACCCTAACCCTTACCATATGGGCCCATTCATTCTAATGAATCTCATAGGCTATAATGGAGAATGGAAAAACATCCAAAATTTTTCCCCATCAAGAGTGTGCCATTCAGTGTGATATTAAAAATACATCTTATCCAACCCTAAACCCAACCCCAATATTCACCCAAACGTAAGTGTGTCCTGAACTCTAACCGTAACCCTAACCCTTACCATATGGGCCCATTCATTCTAATGAATTTCATAGGCTATAATGGAGAATGGAAAAACATCCAAAATTTTTCCCCATTAAGAGTGTACCACTCAGTGTGATATTAAAAATACATCTTATCCAACCCTAAACGCAACCCCAATATTCACCCAAACATATGTGTGTCCTGAACTCTAACCCTAACCCTAACCGTTACCATATGGGCCCATTCATTCTAATGAATCTCATAGGCTATAATGGAGAATGGAAAAACATCCAAAATTTTTCCCCATCAAGTGTATACCATTCAGTGTGATATTAAAAATTCATCTTACCCAACCCTAAACCAAACCCCAATATTCACCAGAACATAAGTGTGTCCTGAACTCTAACCCTAACCCTAACCCTTACCATATGGGCCCATTCATTCTAATGAATCTCATAGGCTATAATGGAGAATGGAAAAACATCCAAAATTTTTCCCCATCAAGTGTATACCATTCAGTGTGATATTAAAAATACATCTTACCCAACCTAAACCAAACCTCAATATTCACCAGAACATAAGTGTGTCCTGAACTCTAACCCTAACCCTAACCCTTACCATATGGTCCTATTCATTCTAATGAATCTCATAGGCTATAATGGAGAATGGAAAAACATCCAAAAATTTTCCCCATCAAGTGTATACCATTCAGTGTGATATTAAAAATACATCTTACCCAACCTAAACCAAACCCCAATATTCACCAGAACATAAGTGTGTCCTGAACTCTAACCCTAACCCTAACCCTTACCATATGGACCCATTCATTCTAATGAATCTCATAGGCTATAATGGAGAATGGAAAAACATCCAAAATTTTTCCCCATCAAGAGTGTGCCATTCAGTGTGATATTAAAAATACATCTTATCCAACCCTAAACCCAACCCCAATATTCACCCAAACGTAAGTGTGTCCTGAACTCTAACCCTAACCCTAACCCTTACCATATGGGCCCATTCATTCTAATGAATCTCATAGGCTATAATGGAGAATGGAAAAACATCCAAAATTTTTCCCATTAAGAGTGTACCACTCAGTGTGATATTAAAAATACATCTTATCCAACCCTAAACCCAACCCCAATATTCACCCAAACATAAGTGTGTCCTGAACTCTAACCCTAACCCTAACACTTACCATATGGTCCTATTCATTCTAATGAATCTCATAGGCTATAATGGAGAATGGAAAAACATCCAAAATTTTTCCCCATCAAGTGTATACCATTCAGTGTGATATTAAAAATACATCTTACCCAACCCTAAACCAAACCCCAATATTCACCAGAACATAAGTGTGTCCTGAACTCTAACCCTAACCCTAACCCTTACCATATGGGCCCATTCATTCTAATGAATCTCATAGGCTATAATGGAGAATGGAAAAACATCCAAAATTTTTCCCCATCAAGTGTATACCATTCAGTGTGATATTAAAAATACATCTTACCCAACCCTAAACCAAACCTCAATATTCACCAGAACATAAGTGTGTCCTGAACTCTAACCCTAACCCTAACCCCTTACCATTTGGGCCCATTCATTCTAATGAATCTCATAGGCTATAATGGAGAATGGAAAAACATCCAAAATTTTTCACCATCAAGTGTATACCTTTCAGTGTGATATTAAAAATACATCTTACCCAACCCTAAACCAAACCCCAATATTCACCAGAACATAAGTGTGTCCTGAACCCTAACCCTAACCCTAACCGTTACCATATGGGCCCATTCATTCTAATGAATCTCATAGGCTATAATGGAGAATGGAAAAACCTCTAAAATGTTTTCCCATCAAGAGTGTACCATTCAGTGTGATATTAAAAATACATGTTATCCAACCCTAAACCCCACCCCAATATTCACCCAAACATATGTGTGTCCTGAAGTCTAACCCTAACCCTAACCCTTACCATATGGGCCCATTCATTCTAATGAATCTCATAGGCTATGATGGAGAATGGAAAAACATCCAAAATTTTTCCCCATCAAGAGTGTGCCATTCAGTGTGATATTAAAAATACATCTTATCCAACCCTAAACCCAACCCCAATATTCACCCAAACGTAAGTGTGTCCTGAACTCTAACCCTAACCCTTACCATATGGGCCCATTCATTCTAATGAATCTCATAGGCTATAATGGAGAATGGAAAAACATCCAAAATTTTTCCCCATTAAGAGTGTACCACTCAGTGTGATATTAAAAATACATCTTATCCAACCCTAAACCCAACCCAATATTCACCCAAACATAAGTGTGTCCTGAACTCTAACCCTAACCCTAACCCTTACCATATGGGCCCATTCATTCTAATGAATCTCATAGGCTATAATGGAGAATGGAAAAACATCCAAAATTTTTCCACATCAAGAGTGTACCATTCAGTGTGATATTAAAAATACATCTTATCCAACCCTAAACCCAACCCCAATATTCACCCAAACATAAGTGTGTCCTGAACTCTAACCCTAACCCTAACCCTTACCATATGGGCCCATTCATTCTAATGAATCTCATAGCCTATAATGGAGAATGGAAAAACATCCAAAATATTTCCCCATCAAGAGTGTACCATTCAGTGTGATATTAAAAATACATCTTATCCAACCCTAAACGCAACCCCAATATTCACCCAAACATATGTGTGTCCTGAACTCTAACCCTAACCGTTACCATATGGGCCCATTCATTCTAATGAATCTCATAGGCTATAATGGAGAATGGAAAAACATCCAAAATTTTTCCCCATCAAGTGTATACCATTCAGTGTGATATTAAAAATACATCTTACCCAACCCTAAACCAAACCCCAATATTCACCAGAACATAAGTGTGTCCTGAACTCTAACCCTAACCCTAACCCTTACCATATGGGCCCATTCATTCTAATGAATCTCATAGGCTATAATGGAGAATGGAAAAACATCCAAAATTTTTCCCCATCAAGTGTATACCATTCAGTGTGATATTAAAAATACATCTTACCCAACCCTAAACCAAACCTCAATATTCACCAGAACATAAGTGTGTCCTGAACTCTAACCCTAACCCTAACCCT
This sequence comes from Heteronotia binoei, assembly GCF_032191835.1. NCBI lineage: Eukaryota > Metazoa > Chordata > Lepidosauria > Squamata > Gekkonidae > Heteronotia > Heteronotia binoei. The sequence continues at coordinate 19,472,886 of NC_083226.1, read as the reverse complement.
TACCATATGGTCCTATTCATTCTAATGAATCTCATAGGCTATAATGGAGAATGGAAAAACATCCAAAATTTTTCCCCATCAAGTGTATACCATTCAGTGTGATATTAAAAATACATCTTACCCAACCCTAAACCAAACCCCAATATTCACCAGAGCATAAGTGTGTCCTGAACTCTAACCCTAACCCTAACCCTTACCATATGGGCCCATTCAATCTAATGAATCTCATAGGCTATAATGGAGAATGGAAAAACATCCAAAATTTTTCCCCATCAAGTGTATACCATTCAGTGTGATATTAAAAATACATCTTACCCAACCCTAAACCATACCTCAATATTCACCAGAACATAAGTGTGTCCTGAACTCTAACCCTAACCCTAACCCTTACCATTTGGGCCCATTCATTCTAATAAATCTCATAGGCTATAATGGAGAATGGAAAAACATCCAAAATTTTTCACCATCAAGTGTATACCATTCAGTGTGATATTAAAAATACATCTTACCCAACCCTAAACCAAACCCCAATATTCACCAGAACATAAGTGTGTCCTGAACTCTAACCCTAACCCTAACCGTTACCATATGGGCCCATTCATTCTAATGAATCTCATAGGCTATAATGGAGAATGGAAAAACATCCAAAAATTTTCACCATCAAGTGTATACCATTCAGTGTGATATTAAAAATACATCTTACCCAACCCTAAACCAAACCCCAATTTTCACCAAAACATAAGTGTGTCCTGAACTCTAACCCTAACCCTAACCCTTACCATATGGGCCCATTCATTCTAATGAATCTCATATGCTATAATGGAGAATGGAGAATGGAAAAACATCCAAAATTTTTCTCCATCAATACTGTACCATTCAGTGTGATATTAAAAATACATCTTATCCAACCCTAAACCCAACCCCAATATTCACCCAAACATAAGTGTGTCCTGAACTCTAACCCTAACCCTTACCATATGGGCCCATTCATTCTAATGAATCTCATAGCCTATAATGGAGAATGGAAAAACATCCAAAATATTTCCCCATCAAGAGTGTACCATTCAGTGTGATATTAAAAATACATCTTATCCAACCCTAAACGCAACCCCAATATTCACCCAAACATATGTGTGTCCTGAACTCTAACCCTAACCGTTACAATATGGGCCCATTCATTCTAATGAATTTCATAGGCTATAATGGAGAATGGAAAAACATCCAAAATTTTTCACCATCAAGTGTATACCATTCAGTGTGATATTAAAAATACATCTTACCCAACCCTAAACCAAACCCCAATATTCACCAGAACATAAGTGTGTCCTGAACTCTAACCCTAACCGTAACCCTTACCATATGGGCCCATTCATTCTAATGAATCTCATACGCTATAATGGAGAATGGAAAAACATCCAAAATTTTTCCCCATCAAGTGTATACCATTCAGTGTGATATTAAAAATACATCTTACCCAACCCTAAACCAAACCCCAATATTCACCAGAACATAAGTGTGTCCTGAACTCTAACCCTAACCCTAACCCTTACCATATGGGCCCATTCATTCTAATGAATCTCATAGGCTATAATGGAGAATGGAAAAACATCCAAACTTTTTCCCCATCAAGTGTATACCATTCAGTGTGATATTAAAAATACATCTTACCCAACCCTAAACCAAACCTCAATATTCACCAGAACATAAGTGTGTCCTGAACTCTAACCCTAACCCTAACCCTTACCATATGGTCCTATTCATTCTAATGAATCTCATAGGCTATAATGGAGAATGGAAAAACATCCAAAATTTTTCCCCATCAAGTGTATACCATTCAGTGTGATATTAAAAATACATCTTACCCAACCCTAAACCAAACCCCAATATTCACCAGAACATAAGTGTGTCCTGAACTCTAACCCTAACCCTAACCCTTACCATATGGGCCCATTCAATCTAATGAATCTCATAGGCTATAATGGAGAATGGAAAAACATCCAAAATTTTTCCCCATCAAGTGTATACCATTCAGTGTGATATTAAAAATACATCTTACCCAACCCTAAACCATACCTCAATATTCACCAGAACATAAGTGTGTCCTGAACTCTAACCCTAACCCTAACCCTTACCATTTGGGCCCATTCATTCTAATGAATCTCATAGGCTATAATGGAGAATGGAAAAACATCCAAAAATTTTCACCATCAAGTGTATACCATTCAGTGTGATATTAAAAATACATCTTACCCAACCCTAAACCAAACCCCAATTTTCACCAGAACATAAGTGTGTCCTGAACTCTAACCCTAACCCTAACCCTTACCATATGGGCCCATTCATTCTAATGAATCTCATATGCTATAATGGAGAATGGAGAATGGAAAAACATCCAAAATTTTTCTCCATCAATACTGTACCATTCAGTGTGATATTAAAAATACATCTTATCCAACCCTAAACCCACCCCCAATATTCACCCAAACATAAGTGTGTCCTGAACTCTAACCCTAACCCTTACCATATGGGCCCATTCATTCTAATGAATCTCATAGCCTATAATGGAGAATGGAAAAACATCCAAAATATTTCCCCATCAAGAGTGTACCATTCAGTGTGATATTAAAAATACATCTTATCCAACCCTAAACGCAACCCCAATATTCACCCAAACATATGTGTGTCCTGAACTCTAACCCTAACCGTTACAATATGGGCCCATTCATTCTAATGAATTTCATAGGCTATAATGGAGAATGGAAAAACATCCAAAATTTTTCACCATCAAGTGTATACCATTCAGTGTGATATTAAAAATACATCTTACCCAACCCTAAACCAAACCCCAATATTCACCAGAACATAAGTGTGTCCTGAACTCTAACCCTAACCCTAACCCTTACCATATGGGCCCATTCATTCTAATGAATCTCATAGGCTATAATGGAGAATGGAAAAACATCCAAAATTTTTCCCCATCAAGTGTATACCATTCAGTGTGATATTAAAAATACATCTTACCCAACCCTAAACCAAACCTCAATATTCACCAGAACATAAGTGTGTCCTGAACTCTAACCCTAACCCTAACCCTTACCATTTGGGCCCATTCATTCTAATGAATCTCATAGGCTATAATGGAGAATGGAAAAACATCCAAAATTTTTCACCATCAAGTGTATACCATTCAGTGTGATATTAAAAATACATCTTACCCAACCCTAAACCAAACCCCAATATTCACCAGAACATAAGTGTGTCCTGAACTCTAACCCTAACCCTAACCGTTACCATATGGGCCCATTCATTCTAATGAATCTCCTAGGCTATAATGGAGAATGGAAAAACCTCTAAAATGTTTTCCCATCAAGAGTGTACCATTCAGTGTGATATTAAAAATACATGTTATCCAACCCTAAACCCCACCCCAATATTCACCCAAACATATGTGTGTCCTGAAGTCTAACCCTAACCCTAACCCTTACCATATGGGCCCATTCATTCTAATGAATCTCATAGGCTATAATGGAGAATGGAAAAACATCCAAAATTTTTCCCCATCAAGAGTGTGCCATTCAGTGTGATATTAAAAATACATCTTATCCAACCCTAAACCCAACCCCAATATTCACCCAAACGTAAGTGTGTCCTGAACTCTAACCCTAACCCTAACCCTTACCATATGGGCCCATTCAATCTAATGAATCTCATAGGCTATAATGGAGAATGGAAAAACATCCAAAATTTTTCCCCATCAAGTGTATACCATTCAGTGTGATATTAAAAATACATCTTACCCAACCCTAAACCATACCTCAATATTCACCAGAACATAAGTGTGTCCTGAACTCTAACCCTAACCCTAACCCTTACCATTTGGGCCCATTCATTCTAATAAATCTCATAGGCTATAATGGAGAATGGAAAAACATCCAAAATTTTTCACCATCAAGTGTATACCATTCAGTGTGATATTAAAAATACATCTTACCCAACCCTAAACCAAACCCCAATATTCACCAGAACATAAGTGTGTCCTGAACTCTAACCCTAACCCTAACCGTTACCATATGGGCCCATTCATTCTAATGAATCTCATAGGCTATAATGGAGAATGGAAAAACATCCAAAAATTTTCACCATCAAGTGTATACCATTCAGTGTGATATTAAAAATACATCTTACCCAACCCTAAACCAAACCCCAATTTTCACCAGAACATAAGTGTGTCCTGAACTCTAACCCTAACCCTAACCCTTACCATATGGGCCCATTCATTCTAATGAATCTCATATGCTATAATGGAGAATGGAGAATGGAAAAACATCCAAAATTTTTCTCCATCAATACTGTACCATTCAGTGTGATATTAAAAATACATCTTATCCAACCCTAAACCCAACCCCAATATTCACCCAAACATAAGTGTGTCCTGAACTCTAACCCTAACCCTTACCATATGGGCCCATTCATTCTAATGAATCTCATAGCCTATAATGGAGAATGGAAAAACATCCAAAATATTTCCCCATCAAGAGTGTACCATTCAGTGTGATATTAAAAATACATCTTATCCAACCCTAAACGCAACCCCAATATTCACCCAAACATATGTGTGTCCTGAACTCTAACCCTAACCGTTACAATATGGGCCCATTCATTCTAATGAATTTCATAGGCTATAATGGAGAATGGAAAAACATCCAAAATTTTTCACCATCAAGTGTATACCATTCAGTGTGATATTAAAAATACATCTTACCCAACCCTAAACCAAACCCCAATATTCACCAGAACATAAGTGTGTCCTGAACTCTAACCCTAACCCTAACCCTTACCATATGGGCCCATTCATTCTAATGAATCTCATAGGCTATAATGGAGAATGGAAAAACATCCAAAATTTTTCCCCATCAAGTGTATACCATTCAGTGTGATATTAAAAATACATCTTACCCAACCCTAAACCAAACCTCAATATTCACCAGAACATAAGTGTGTCCTGAACTCTAACCCTAACCCTAACCCTTACCATTTGGGCCCATTCATTCTAATGAATCTCATAGGCTATAATGGAGAATGGAAAAACATCCAAAATTTTTCACCATCAAGTGTATACCATTCAGTGTGATATTAAAAATACATCTTACCCAACCCTAAACCAAACCCCAATATTCACCAGAACATAAGTGTGTCCTGAACTCTAACCCTATCCCTAACCGTTACCATATGGGCCCATTCATTCTAATGAATCTCCTAGGCTATAATGGAGAATGGAAAAACCTCTAAAATGTTTTCCCATCAAGAGTGTACCATTCAGTGTGATATTAAAAATACATGTTATCCAACCCTAAACCCCACCCCAATATTCACCCAAACATATGTGTGTCCTGAAGTCTAACCCTAACCCTAACCCTTACCATATGGGCCCATTCATTCTAATGAATCTCATAGGCTATAATGGAGAATGGAAAAACATCCAAAATTTTTCCCCATCAAGAGTGTGCCATTCAGTGTGATATTAAAAATACATCTTATCCAACCCTAAACCCAACCCCAATATTCACCCAAACGTAAGTGTGTCCTGAACTCTAACCCTAACCCTAACCATATGGGCCCATTCATTCTAATGAATCTCATAGGCTATAATGGAGAATGGAAAAACCTCTAAAATGTTTTCCCATCAAGAGTGTACCATTCAGTGTGATATTAAAAATACATGTTATCCAACCCTAAACCCCACCCCAATATTCACCCAAACATATGTGTGTCCTGAACTCTAACCCTAACCCTAACCCTTACCATATGGGCCCATTCATTCTAATGAATCTCATAGGCTATAATGGAGAATGGAAAAACATCCAAAATTTTTCCCCATTAAGAGTGTACCACTCAGCTTGATATTAAAAATACATCTTATCCAACCCTAAACCCAACCCCAATATTCACCCAAACATAAGTGTGTCCTGAACTCTAACCCTAACCCTAACCCTTACCATATGGGCCCATTCATTCTAATGAATCTCATAGGCTATAATGGAGAATGGAAAAACATCCAAAATTTTTCCCCATCAAGAGTGTACCATTCAGTGTGATATTAAAAATACATCTTATCCAACCCTAAACCCAACCCCAATATTCACCCAAACATAAGTGTGTCCTGAACTCTAACCCTAACCCTAACCCTTACCATATGGGCCCATTCATTCTAATGAATCTCATAGCCTATAATGGAGAATGGAAAAACATCCAAAATATTTCCCCATCAAGAGTGTACCATTCAGTGTGATATTAAAAATACATCTTATCCAACCCTAAACGCAACCCCAATATTCACCCAAACATATGTGTGTCCTGAACTCTAACCCTAACCGTTACCATATGGGCCCATTCATTCTAATGAATTTCATAGGCTATAATGGAGAATGGAAAAACATCCAAAATTTTTCACCATCAAGTGTATACCATTCAGTGTGATATTAAAAATACATCTTACCCAACCCTAAACCAAACCCCAATATTCACCAGAACATAAGTGTGTCCTGAACTCTAACCCTAACCCTAACCCTTACCATATGGTCCTATTCATTCTAATGAATCTCATAGGCTATAATGGAGAATGGAAAAACATCCAAAATTTTTCCCCATCAAGTGTATACCATTCAGTGTGATATTAAAAATACATCTTACCCAACCCTAAACCAAACCCCAATATTCACCAGAACATAAGTGTGTCCTGAACTCTAACCCTAACCCTAACCCTTACCATATGGGCCCATTCATTCTAATGAATCTCATAGGCTATAATGGAGAATGGAAAAACATCCAAATTTTTCCCCATCAAGTGTATACCATTCAGTGTGATATTAAAAATACATCTTACCCAACCCTAAACCAAACCTCAATATTCACCAGAACATAAGTGTGTCCTGAACTCTAACCCTAACCCTAACCCTTACCATTTGGGCCCATTCATTCTAATAAATCTCATAGGCTATAATGGAGAATGGAAAAACCTCCAAAATTTTTCCCCATCAAGTGTATACCATTCAGTGTGATATTAAAAATACATCTTACCCAACCCTAAACCAAACCCCAATATTCACCAGAACATAAGTGTGTCCTGAACTCTAACCCTAACCCTAACCGTTACCATATGGGCCCATTCATTCTAATGAATCTCATAGGCTATAATGGAGAATGGAAAAACCTCTAAAATGTTTTCCCATCAAGAGTGTACCATTCAGTGTGATATTAAAAATACATGTTATCCAACCCTAAACCCCACCCCAATATTCACCCAAACATATGTGTGTCCTGAAGTCTAACCCTAACCCTAACCCTTACCATATGGGCCCATTCATTCTAATGAATCTCATATGCTATAATGGAGAATGGAGAATGGAAAAACATCCAAAATTTTTCTCCATCAATACTGTACCATTCAGTGTGATATTAAAAATACATCTTATCCAACCCTAAACCCAACCCCAATATTCACCCAAACATAAGTGTGTCCTGAACTCTAACCCTAACCCTTACCATATGGGCCCATTCATTCTAATGAATCTCATAGCCTATAATGGAGAATGGAAAAACATCCAAAATATTTCCCCATCAAGAGTGTACCATTCAGTGTGATATTAAAAATACATCTTATCCAACCCTAAACGCAACCCCAATATTCACCCAAACATATGTGTGTCCTGAACTCTAACCCTAACCGTTACAATATGGGCCCATTCATTCTAATGAATTTCATAGGCTATAATGGAGAATGGAAAAACATCCAAAATTTTTCACCATCAAGTGTATACCATTCAGTGTGATATTAAAAATACATCTTACCCAACCCTAAACCAAACCCCAATATTCACCAGAACATAAGTGTGTCCTGAACTCTAACCCTAACCCTAACCCTTACCATATGGGCCCATTCATTCTAATGAATCTCATAGGCTATAATGGAGAATGGAAAAACATCCAAAATTTTTCCCCATCAAGTGTATACCATTCAGTGTGATATTAAAAATACATCTTACCCAACCCTAAACCAAACCTCAATATTCACCAGAACATAAGTGTGTCCTGAACTCTAACCCTAACCCTAACCCTTACCATTTGGGCCCATTCATTCTAATTAATCTCATAGGCTATAATGGAGAATGGAAAAACATCCAAAATTTTTCACCATCAAGTGTATACCATTCAGTGTGATATTAAAAATACATCTTACCCAACCCTAAACCAAACCCCAATATTCACCAGAACATAAGTGTGTCCTGAACTCTAACCCTAACCCTAACCGTTACCATATGGGCCCATTAATTCTAATGAATCTCATAGGCTATAATGGAGAATGGAAAAACCTCTAAAATGTTTTCCCATCAAGAGTGTACCATTCAGTGTGATATTAAAAATACATGTTATCCAACCCTAAACCCCACCCCAATATTCACCCAAACATATGTGTGTCCTGAAGTCTAACCCTAACCCTAACCCTTACCATATGGGCCCATTCATTCTAATGAATCTCATAGGCTATAATGGAGAATGGAAAAACATCCAAAATTTTTCCCCATCAAGAGTGTGCCATTCAGTGTGATATTAAAAATACATCTTATCCAACCCTAAACCCAACCCCAATATTCACCCAAACGTAAGTGTGTCCTGAACTCTAACCCTAACCCTAACCCTTACCATATGGGCCCATTCATTCTAATGAACCTCATAGGCTATAATGGAGAATGGAAAAACATCCAAAATTTTTCCCCATTAAGAGTGTACCACTCAGTGTGATATTAAAAATACATCTTATCCAACCCTAAACCCAACCCCAATATTCACCCAAACATAAGTGTGTCCTGAACTCTAACACTAACCCTAACCCGTACCATATGGGCCCATTCATTCTAATGAATCTCATAGGCTATAATGGAGAATGGAAAAACATCCAAAATTTTTCCCCATCAAGAGTGTACCATTCAGTGTGATATTAAAAATACATCTTATCCAACCCTAAACCCAACCCCAATATTCACCCAAACATAAGTGTGTCCTGAACTCTAACCCTAACCCTAACCCTTACCATATGGGCCCATTCATTCTAATGAATCTCATAGCCTATAATGGAGAATGGAAAAACATCCAAAATATTTCCCCATCAAGAGTGTACCATTCAGTGTGATATTAAAAATACATCTTATCCAACCCTAAACGCAACCCCAATATTCACCCAAACATATGTGTGTCCTGAACTCTAACCCTAACCGTTACCATATGGGCCCATTCATTCTAATGAATTTCATAGGCTATAATGGAGAATGGAAAAACATCCAAAATTTTTCACCATCAAGTGTATACCATTCAGTGTGATATTAAAAATACATCTTACCCAACCCTAAACCAAACCCCAATATTCACCAGAACATAAGTGTGTCCTGAACTCTAACCCTAACCCTAACCGTTACCATATGGGCCCATTCATTCTAATGAATCTCATAGGCTATAATGGAGAATGGAAAAACCTCTAAAATGTTTTCCCATCAAGAGTGTACCATTCAGTGTGATATTAAAAATACATGTTATCCAACCCTAAACCCCACCCCAATATTCACCCAAACATATGTGTGTCCTGAAGTCTAACCCTAACCCTAACCCTTACCATATGGGCCCATTCATTCTAATGAATCTCATATGCTATAATGGAAAATGGAGAATGGAAAAACATCCAAAATTTTTCTCCATCAATACTGTACCATTCAGTGTGATATTAAAAATACATCTTATCCAACCCTAAACCCAACCCCAATATTCACCCAAACATAAGTGTGTCCTGAACTCTAACCCTAACCCTTACCATATGGGCCCATTCATTCTAATGAATCTCATAGCCTATAATGGAGAATGGAAAAACATCAAAAATATTTCCCCATCAAGAGTGTACCATTCAGTGTGATATCAAAAATACATCTTATCCAACCCTAAACGCAACCCCAATATTCACCCAAACATATGTGTGTCCTGAACTCTAACCCTAACCGTTACAATATGGGCCCATTCATTCTAATGAATTTCATAGGCTATAATGGAGAATGGAAAAACATCCAAAATTTTTCACCATCAAGTGTATACCATTCAGTGTGATATTAAAAATACATCTTACCCAACCCTAAACCAAACCCCAATATTCACCAGAACATAAGTGTGTCCTGAACTCTAACCCTAACCCTAACCCTTACCATATGGGCCCATTCATTCTAATGAATCTCATAGGCTATAATGGAGAATGGAAAAACATCCAAAATTTTTCCCCATCAAGTGTATACCATTCAGTGTGATATTAAAAATACATCTTACCCAACCCTAAACCAAACCTCAATATTCACCAGAACATAAGTGTGTCCTGAACTCTAACCCTAACCCTAACCCTTACCATTTGGGCCCATTCATTCTAATGAATCTCATAGGCTATAATGGAGAATGGAAAAACATCCAAAATTTTTCACCATCAAGTGTATACCATTCAGTGTGATATTAAAAATACATCTTACCCAACCCTAAACCAAACCCCAATATTCACCAGAACATAAGTGTGTCCTGAACTCTAACCCTAACCCTAACCATTACCATATGGGCCCATTCATTCTAATGAATCTCATAGGCTATAATGGAGAATGGAAAAACCTCTAAAATGTTTTCCCATCAAGAGTGTACCATTCAGTGTGATATTAAAAATACATGTTATCCAACCCTAAACCCCACCCCAATATTCACCCAAACATATGTGTGTCCTGAAGTCTAACCCTAACCCTAACCCTTACCATATGGGCCCATTCATTCTAATGAATCTCATAGGCTATAATGGAGAATGGAAAAACATCCAAAATTTTTCCCCATCAAGAGTGTGCCATTCAGTGTGATATTAAAAATACATCTTATCCAACCCTAAACCCAACCCCAATATTCACCCAAACGTAAGTGTGTCCTGAACTCTAACCCTAACCCTAACCCTTACCATATGGGCCCATTCATTCTAATGAACCTCATAGGCTATAATGGAGAATGGAAAAACATCCAAAATTTTTCCCCATTAAGAGTGTACCACTCAGTGTGATATTAAAAATACATCTTATCCAACCCTAAACCCAACCCCAATATTCACCCAAACATAAGTGTGTCCTGAACTCTAACCCTAACCCTAACCCTTACCATATGGGACCATTCATTCTAATGAATCTCATAGGCTATAATGGAGAATGGAAAAACATCCAAAATTTTTCCCCATCAAGAGTGTACCATTCAGTGTGATATTAAAAATACATCTTATCCAACCCTAAACCCAACCCCAATATTCACCCAAACATAAGTGTGTCCTGAACTCTAACCCTAACCCTAACCCTTACCATATGGGCCCATTCATTCTAATGAATCTCATAGCCTATAATGGAGAATGGAAAAACATCAAAAATATTTCCCCATCAAGAGTGTACCATTCAGTGTGATATCAAAAATACATCTTATCCAACCCTAAACGCAACCCCAATATTCACCCAAACATATGTGTGTCCTGAACTCTAACCCTAACCGTTACAATATGGGCCCATTCATTCTAATGAATTTCATAGGCTATAATGGAGAATGGAAAAACATCCAAAATTTTTCACCATCAAGTGTATACCATTCAGTGTGATATTAAAAATACATCTTACCCAACCCTAAACCAAACCCCAATATTCACCAGAACATAAGTGTGTCCTGAACTCTAACCCTAACCCTAACCCTTACCATATGGGCCCATTCATTCTAATGAATCTCATAGGCTATAATGGAGAATGGAAAAACATCCAAAATTTTTCCCCATCAAGTGTATACCATTCAGTGTGATATTAAAAATACATCTTACCCAACCCTAAACCAAACCTCAATATTCACCAGAACATAAGTGTGTCCTGAACTCTAACCCTAACCCTAACCCTTACCATTTGGGCCCATTCATTCTAATGAATCTCATAGGCTATAATGGAGAATGGAAAAACATCCAAAATTTTTCACCATCAAGTGTATACCATTCAGTGTGATATTAAAAATACATCTTACCCAACCCTAAACCAAACCCCAATATTCACCAGAACATAAGTGTGTCCTGAACTCTAACCCTAACCCTAACCGTTACCATATGGGCCCATTCATTCTAATGAATCTCATAGGCTATAATGGAGAATGGAAAAACCTCTAAAATGTTTTCCCATCAAGAGTGTACCATTCAGTGTGATATTAAAAATACATGTTATCCAACCCTAAACCCCACCCCAATATTCACCCAAACATATGTGTGTCCTGAAGTCTAACCCTAACCCTAACCCTTACCATATGGGCCCATTCATTCTAATGAATCTCATAGGCTATAATGGAGAATGGAAAAACATCCAAAATTTTTCCCCATCAAGAGTGTGCCATTCAGTGTGATATTAAAAATACATCTTATCCAACCCTAAACCCAACCCCAATATTCACCCAAACGTAAGTGTGTCCTGAACTCTAACCCTAACCCTAACCCTTACCATATGGGCCCATTCATTCTAATGAACCTCATAGGCTATAATGGAGAATGGAAAAACATCCAAAATTTTTCCCCATTAAGAGTGTACCACTCAGTGTGATATTAAAAATACATCTTATCCAACCCTAAACCCAACCCCAATATTCACCCAAACATAAGTGTGTCCTGAACTCTAACCCTAACCCTAACCCTTACCATATGGGACCATTCATTCTAATGAATCTCATAGGCTATAATGGAGAATGGAAAAACATCCAAAATTTTTCCCCATCAAGAGTGTACCATTCAGTGTGATATTAAAAATACATCTTATCCAACCCTAAACCCAACCCCAATATTCACCCAAACATAAGTGTGTCCTGAACTCTAACCCTAACCCTAACCCTTACCATATGGGCCCATTCATTCTAATGAATCTCATAGCCTATAATGGAGAATGGAAAAACATCCAAAATATTTCCCCATCAAGAGTGTACCATTCAGTGTGATATTAAAAATACATCTTATCCAACCCTAAACGCAACCCCAATATTCACCCAAACATATGTGTGTCCTGAACTCTAACCCTAACCGTTACCATATGGGCCCATTCATTCTAATGAATTTCATAGGCTATAATGGAGAATGGAAAAACATCCAAAATTTTTCCCCATCAAGTGTATACCATTCAGTGTGATATTAAAAATACATCTTACGCAACCCTAAACCAAACCCCAATATTCACCAGAACATAAGTGTGTCCTGAACTCTAACCCTAACCCTAACCCTTACCATATGGGCCCATTCATTCTAATGAATCTCATAGGCTATAATGGAGAATGGAAAAACATCCAAAATTTTTCCCCATCAAGTGTATACCATTCAGTGTGATATTAAAAATACATCTTACCCAACCCTAAACCAAACCTCAATATTCACCAGAACATAAGTGTGTCCTGAACTCTAACCCTAACCCTAACCCTTACCATATGGTCCTATTCATTCTAATGAATCTCATAGGCTATAATGGAGAATGGAAAAACACCCAAAATTTTTCCCCATCAAGTGTATACCATTCAGTGTGATATTAAAAATACATCTTACCCAACCCTAAACCAAACCCCAATATTCACCAGAACATAAGTGTGTCCTGAACTCTAACCCTAACCCTAACCCTTACCATATGGGCCCATTCATTCTAATGAACCTCATAGGCTATAATGGAGAATGGAAAAACATCCAAAATTTTTCCCCATTAAGAGTGTACCACTCAGTGTGATATTAAAAATACATCTTATCCAACCCTAAACCCAACCCCAATATTCACCCAAACATAAGTGTGTCCTGAACTCTAACCCTAACCCTAACCCTTACCATATGGTCCTATTCATTCTAATGAATCTCATAGGCTATAATGGAGAATGGAAAAACATCCAAAATTTTTCCCCATCAAGTGTATACCATTCAGTGTGATATTAAAAATACATCTTACCCAACCCTAAACCAAACCCCAATATTCACCAGAACATAAGTGTGTCCTGAACTCTAACCCTAACCCTAACCCTTACCATATGGGCCCATTCATTCTAATGAATCTCATAGGCTATAATGGAGAATGGAAAAACATCCAAAATTTTTCCCCATCAAGTGTATACCATTCAGTGTGATATTAAAAATAGATCTTACCCAACCCTAAACCAAACCTCAATATTCACCAGAACATAAGTGTGTCCTGAACTCTAACCCTAACCCTAACCCTTACCATTTGGGCCCATTCATTCTAATGAATCGCATAGGCTATAATGGAGAATGGAAAAACATTCAAAATTTTTCCCCATCAAGTGTATACCATTCAGTGTGATATTAAAAATACATCTTACCCAACCCTAAACCAAACCTCAATATTCACCAGAACATAAGTGTGTCCTGAACTCTAACCCTAACCCTAACCCTTACCATATGGTCCTATTCATTCTAATGAATCTCATAGGCTATAATGGAGAATGGAAAAACATCCAAAATTTTTCCCCATCAAGTGTATACCATTCAGTGTGATATTAAAAATACATCTTACCCAACCCTAAACCAAACCCCAATATTCACCAGAACATAAGTGTGTCCTGAACTCTAACCCTAACCCTAACCCTTACCATATGGGCCCATTCATTCTAATGAATCTCATAGGCTATAATGGAGAATGGAAAAACATCCAAAATTTTTCCCCATCAAGAGTGTACCATTCAGTGTGATATTAAAAATACATCTTATCAAACCCTAAACCCAACCCCAATATTCACCCAAACATATGTGTGTCCTGAACTCTAACCCTAACCCTAACCGTTACCATATGGGCCCATTCATTCTAATGAATCTCTTAGGCTATAATGGAGAATGGAAAAACCTCTAAAATTTTTTCCCATCAAGAGTGTACCATTCAGTGTGATATTAAAAATACATATTATTCAACCCTAAACCCCACCCCAATATTCACCCAAACATATGTGTGTTCTGAAGTCTAACCCTAACCCTAACCCTTACCATATGGGCCCATTCATTCGAATGAATCTCATAGGGTATAATGGAGAATGGAAAAACATCCAAAAATTTTCCCCATCAAGAGTGTGCCATTCAGTGTGATATTAAAAATACATCTTATCCAACCCTAAACCCAACCCCAATATTCACCCAAACGTAAGTGTGTCCTGAACTCTAACCCTAACCCTAACCCTTACCATATGGGCCCATTCATTCTAATGAATCTCATAGGCTATAATGGAGAATGGAAAAACATCCAAAATTTTTCCCCATCAAGTGTATACCATTCAGTGTGATATTAAAAATACATCTTACCTAACCCTAAACCAAACCTCAATATTCACCAGAACATAAGTGTGTCCTGAACTCTAACCCTAACCCTAACCCTTACCATTTGGGCCCATTCATTCTAATGAATCTCATAGGCTATAATGGAGAATGGAAAAACATCCAAAATTTTTCACCATCAAGTGTATACCATTCAGTGTGATATTAAAAATACATCTTACCCAACCCTAAACCAAACCCCAATATTCACCAGAACATAAGTGTGTCCTGAACTCTAACCCTAACCCTAACCGTTACCATATGGGCCCATTCATTCTAATGAATCTCATAGGCTATAATGGAGAATGGAAAAACATCCAAAATTTTTCCCCATCAAGTGTATACCATTCAGTGTGATATTAAAAATACATCTTACCCAACCCTAAACCAAACCTCAATATTCACCAGAACATAAGTGTGTCCTGAACTCTAACCCTAACCCTAACCCTTACCATTTGGGCCCATTCATTCTAATGAATCGCATAGGCTATAATGGAGAATGGAAAAACATTCAAAATTTTTCCCCATCAAGTGTATACCATTCAGTGTGATATTAAAAATACATCTTACCCAACCCTAAACCAAACACCAATATTCACCAGAACATAAGTGTGTCCTGAACTCTAACCCTAACCCTAACCCTTACCATATGGGCCCATTCATTCTAATGAATCTCATAGGCTATAATGGAGAATGGAAAAACATCCAAAATTTTTCCCCATCAAGAGTGTACCATTCAGTGTGATATTAAAAATACATCTTATCAAACCCTAAACCCAACTCCAATATTCACCCAAACATATGTGTGTCCTGAACTCTAACCCTAACCCTAACCGTTACCATATGGGCACATTCATTCTAATGAATCTCATAGGCTATAATGGAGAATGGAAAAACCTCTAAAATTTTTTCCCATCAAGAGTGTACCATTCAGTGTGATATTAAAAATACATGTTATTCAACCCTAAACCCCACCCCAATATTCACCCAAACATATGTGTGTCCTGAAGTCTAACCCTAACCCTAACCCTTACCATATGGGCCCATTCATTCGAATGAATCTCATAGGGTATAATGGAGAATGGAAAAACATCCAAAATTTTTCCCCATCAAGAGTGTGCCATTCAGTGTGATATTAAAAATACATCTTATCCAACCCTAAACCCAACCCCAATATTCACCCAAACGTAAGTGTGTCCTGAACTCTAACCCTAACCCTAACCCTTACCATATGGGCCCATTCATTCTAATGAATCTCATAGGCTATAATGGAGAATGGAAAAACATCCAAAATTTTTCCCCATCAAGTGTATACCATTCAGTGTGATATTAAAAATACATCTTACCTAACCCTAAACCAAACCTCAATATTCACCAGAACATAAGTGTGTCCTGAACTCTAACCCTAACCCTAACCCTTACCATTTGGGCCCATTCATTCTAATGAATCTCATAGGCTATAATGGAGAATGGAAAAACATCCAAAATTTTTCACCATCAAGTGTATACCATTCAGTGTGATATTAAAAATACATCTTACCCAACCCTAAACCAAACCCCAATATTCACCAGAACATAAGTGTGTCCTGAACTCTAACCCTAACCCTAACCGTTACCATATGGGCCCATTCATTCTAATGAATCTCATAGGCTATATTGGAGAATGGAAAAACCTCTAAAATGTTTTCCCATCAAGAGTGTACCATTCAGTGTGATATTAAAAATACATGTTATCCAACCCTAAACCCCACCCCAATATTCACCCAAACATATGTGTGTCCTGAAGTCTAACCCTAACCCTAACCCTTACCATATGGGCCCATTCATTCTAATGAATCTCATAGGCTATAATGGAGAATGGAAAAACATCCAAAATTTTTCCCCATCAAGAGTGTGCCATTCAGTGTGATATTAAAAATACATATTATCCAACCCTAAACCCAACCCCAATATTCACCCAAACGTAAGTGTGTCCTGAACTCTAACCCTAACCCTAACCCTTACCATATGGGCCCATTCATTCTAATGAATCTCATAGGCTATAATGGAGAATGGAAAAACATCCAAAATTTTTCCCCATTAAGAGTGTACCACTCAGTGTGATATTAAAAATACATCTTATCCAACCCTAAACCCAACCCCAATATTCACCCAAACATAAGTGTGTCCTGAACTCTAACCCTAACCCTAACCCTTACCATATGGGCCCATTCATTCTAATGAATCTCATAGGCTATAATGGAGAATGGAAAAACATCCAAAATTTTTCCCCATCAAGAGTGTACCATTCAGTGTGATATTAAAAATACATCTTATCCAACCCTAAACCCAACCCCAATATTCACCCAAACATAAGTGTGTCCTGAACTCTAACCCTAACCCTAACCCTTACCATATGGGCCCATTCATTCTAATGAATCTCATAGCCTATAATGGAGAATGGAAAAACATCCAAAATATTTCCCCATCAAGAGTGTACCATTCAGTGTGATATTAAAAATACATCTTATCCAACCCTAAACGCAACCCCAATATTCACCCAAACATATGTGTGTCCTGAACTCTAACCCTAACCGTTACCATATGGGCCCATTCATTCTAATGAATTTCATAGGCTATAATGGAGAATGGAAAAACATCCAAAATTTTTCACCATCAAGTGTATACCATTCAGTGTGATATTAAAAATACATCTTACCCAACCCTAAACCAAACCCCAATATTCACCAGAACATAAGTGTGTCCTGAACTCTAACCCTAACCCTAACCCTTACCATATGGGCCCATTCATTCTAATGAATCTCATAGGCTATAATGGAGAATGGAAAAACATCCAAAATTTTTCCCCATCAAGTGTATACCATTCAGTGTGATATTAAAAATACATCTTACCCAACCCTAAACCAAACCTCAATATTCACCAGAACATAAGTGTGTCCTGAACTCTAACCCTAACCCTAACCCTTACCATATGGTCCTATTCATTCTAATGAATCTCATAGGCTATAATGGAGAATGGAAAAACATCCAAAATTTTTCCCCATCAAGTGTATACCATTCAGTGTGATATTAAAAATACATCTTACCCAACCCTAAACCAAACCCCAATATTCACCAGAACATAAGTGTGTCCTGAACTCTAACCCTAACCCTAACCCTTACCATATGGGCCCATTCATTCTAATGAATCTCATAGGCTATAATGGAGAATGGAAAAACATCCAAAATTTTTCCCCATCAAGTGTATACCATTCAGTGTGATATTAAAAATACATCTTACCCAACCCTAAACCAAACCTCAATATTCACCAGAACATAAGTGTGTCCTGAACTCTAACCCTAACCCTAACCCTTACCATTTGGGCCCATTCATTCTAATGAATCTCATAGGCTATAATGGAGAATGGAAAAACATCCAAAATTTTTCCCCATCAAGTGTATACCATTCAGTGTGATATTAAAAATACATCTTACCCAACCCTAAACCAAACCCCAATATTCACCAGAACATAAGTGTGTCCTGAACTCTAACCCTAACCCTAACCGTTACCATATGGGCCCATTCATTCTAATGAATCTCATAGGCTATAATGGAGAATGGAAAAACCTCTAAAATGTTTTCCCATCAAGAGTGTACCATTCAGTGTGATATTAAAAATACATGTTATGCAACCCTAAACCGCACCCCAATATTCACCCAAACATATGTGTGTCCTGAAGTCTAACCCTAACCCTAACCCTTACCATATGGGCCCATTCATTCTAATGAATCTCATATGCTATAATGGAGAATGGAGAATGGAAAAACATCCAAAATTTTTCTCCATCAATACTGTACCATTCAGTGTGATATTAAAAATACATCTTACCCAACCCTAAACCAGACCCCAATTTTAAACCGAACATATGTGTGTCCTGAAGTCTAACCCTAACCCTAACCCTTACCATATGGGCCCATTCATTCTAATGAATCTCATAGGCTATAATGGAGAATGGAAAAACATCCAAAATTTTTCCCCATCAATAGTGTACCATTCAGTGTGATATTAAAAATACATCTTATCCAAACCTAAACCCAACCCCAATATTCACCCAAACATATGTGTGTCCTGAACTCTAACCCTAACCCTAACTGTTACCATATGGGCCCATTCATTCTAATGAATCTCATAGGCTATAATGGAGAATGGAAAAACCTCTAAAATTTTTTCCCATCAAGAGTGTACCATTCAGTGTGATATTAAAAATACATGTTATCCAACCCTAAACCCCACCCCAATATTCACCCAAACATATGTGTGTCCTGAAGTCTAACCCTAACCCTAACCCTTACCATATGGGCCCATTCATTCTAATGAATATCATAGGCTATAATGGAGAATGGAAAAACATCCAAAATTTTTCCCCATCAAGAGTGTGCCATTCAGTGTGATATTAAAAATATATCTTACCCAACCCTAAACCAGACCCCAATTTTAAACCGAACATATGTGTGTCCTGAAGTCTAACCCTAACCCTAACCCTTACCATATGGGCCCATTCATTCTAATGAATCTCATAGGCTATAATGGAGAATGGAAAAACATCCAAAATTTTTCCCCATCAATAGTGTACCATTCAGTGTGATATTAAAAATACATCTTATCCAAACCTAAACCCAACCCCAATATTCACCCAAACATATGTGTGTCCTGAACTCTAACCCTAACCCTAACTGTTACCATATGGGCCCATTCATTCTAATGAATCTCATAGGCTATAATGTAGAATGGAAAAACCTCTAAAATTTTTCCCCATCAAGAGTGTACCATTCAGTGTGATATTAAAAATACATGTTATCCAACCCTAAACCCCACCCCAATATTCACCCAAACATATGTGTGTCCTGAAGTCTAACCCTAACCCTAACCCTTACCATATGGGCCCATTCATTCTAATGAATATCATAGGCTATAATGGAGAATGGAAAAACATCCAAAATTTTTCCCCATCAAGAGTGTGCCATTCAGTGTGATATTAAAAATACATCTTATCCAACCCTAAACCAAACCTCAATATTCACCAGAACATAAGTGTGTCCTGAACTCTAACCCTAACCCTAACCCTTACCATATGGGCCCATTCATTCTAATGAATCTCATAGGCTATAATGGAGAATGGAAAAACATCCAAAATTTTTCACCATCAAGTGTATACCATTCAGTGTGATATTAAAAATACATCTTACCCAACCCTAAACCAAACCCCAATATTCACCAGAACATAAGTGTGTCCTGAACTCTAACCCTAACCCTAACCCTTACCATATGGGCCCATTCATTCTAATGAATCTCATATGCTATAATGGAGAATGGAGAATGGAAAAACATCCAAAATTTTTCTCCATCAATACTGTACCATTCAGTGTGATATTAAAAATACATTTACCCAACCCTAAACCAGACCCCAATTTTAAACCGAACATATGTGTGTCCTGAAGTCTAACCCTAACCCTAACCCTTACCATATGGGCCCATTCATTCTAATGAATCTCATAGGCTATAATGGAGAATGGAAAAACATCCAAAATTTTTCCCCATCAATAGTGTACCATTCAGTGTGATATTAAAAATACATCTTATCCAAACCTAAACCCAACCCCAATATTCACCCAAACATATGTGTGTCCTGAACTCTAACCCTAACCCTAACTGTTACCATATGGGCCCATTCATTCTAATGAATCTCATAGGCTATAATGGAGAATGGAAAAACCTCTAAAATTTTTTCCCATCAAGAGTGTACCATTCAGTGTGATATTAAAAATACATGTTATCCAACCCTAAACCCCACCCCAATATCCACCCAAACATATGTGTGTCCTGAAGTCTAACCCTAACCCTAACCCTTACCATATGGGCCCATTCATTCTAATGAATATCATAGGCTATAATGGAGAATGGAAAAACATCCAAAATTTTTCCCCATCAAGGGTGTGCCATTCAGTGTGATATTAAAAATACATCTTATCCAACCCTAAACCCAACCCCAATATTCACCCAAACGTAAGTGTGTCCTGAACTCTAACCCTAACCCTAACCCTTACCATATGGGCCCATTCATTCTAATGAATCTCATAGGCTATAATGGAGAATGGAAAAAACATCCAAAATTTTTCCCCATCAAGAGTGTACCATTCAGTGTGATATTAAAAATACATCTTATCCAACCCTAAACCAAACCCCAATATTCACCCAAACATAAGTGTTTCCTGAACTCTAACCCTAACCCTAACCCTTACCATATGGACCCATTCATTCTAATGAATCTCATAGGCTATAATGGAGAATGGAAAAACATCCAAAATTTTTCCCCATCAAGTGTATACCATTCAGTGTGATATTAAAAATACATCTTACCCAACCCTAAACCAAACCCCAATATTCACCAGAACATAAGTGTGTCCTGAACTCTAACCCTAACCCTAACCCTTACCATATGGGCCCATTCATTCTAATGAATCTCATAGGCTATAATGGAGAATGGAAAAACCTCTAAAAATTTTTCCCATCAAGAGTATACCATTCAGTGTGATATTAAAAATACATGTTATGCAACCCTAAACCGCACCCCAATATTCACCCAAACATATGTGTGTCCTGAAGTCTAACCCTAACCCTAACCCTTACCATATGGGCCCATTCATTCTAATGAATCTCATAGGCTATAATGGAGAATGGAAAAACATCCAAAATTTTTCCCCATCAATAGTGTACCATTCAGTGTGTTATTAAAAATACATCTTATCCAACCCTAAACCCAACCCCAATATTCACCCAAACATATGTGTGTCCTGAACTCTAACCCTAACCCTAACCGTTACCATATGGGCCCATTCATTCTAATGAATCTCATAGGCTATAATGGAGAATGGAAAAACATCCAAAATTTTTCACCATCAAGTGTATACCATTCAGTGTGATATTAAAAATACATCTTACCCAACCCTAAACCAGACCCCAATTTTAAACCGAACATATGTTTGTCCTGAAGTCTAACCCTAACCCTAACCCTTACCATATGGGCCCATTCATTCTAATGAATCTCATAGGCTATAATGGAGAATGGAAAAACATCCAAAATTTTTCCCCATCAAGACTGTACCATTCAGTGTGATATTAAAAATACATCTTATCCAACCCTAAACCCAACCCCAATATTCAGCAAACATAAGTGTGTCCTGAACTCTAACCCTAACCCTAACCCTTACCATATGGGCCCATTCATTCTAATGAATCTCATAGGGTATAATGGAGAATGGAAAAACATCCAAAATTTTTCCCCATCAAGAGTGTACCATTCAGTGTGATATTAAAAATACATCTTATCCAACCCTAAACCCAACCCCAATATTCACCCAAACATATGTGTGTCCTGAACTCTAACCCTAACCCTAACCCTTACCATATGGGCCCATTCATTCTAATGAATCTCATAGGCTATAATGGAGAATGGAAAAACATCCAAAAATTTTCACCATCAAGTGTATACCATTCAGTGTGATATTAAAAATACATCTTACCCAACCCTAAACCAAACCCCAATATTCACCAGAACATAAGTGTGTCCTGAACTCTAACCCTAACCCTAACCCTTACCATATGTGCCCATTCATTCTAATGAATCTCATAGGCTATAATGGAGAATGGAAAACATCCAAAATTTTTTCCCATCAAGTGTATACCATTCAGTGTGATATTAAAAATACATCTTACCCAACCCTAAACCAAACCTCAATATTCACCAGAACATAAGTGTGTCCTGAACTCTAACCCTAACCCTAACCCTTACCATATGGGCCCATTCATTCTAATGAATCTCATAGGCTATAATGGAGAATGGAAAAACATCCAAAAATTTTCACCATCAAGTGTATACCATTCAGTGTGATATTAAAAATACATCTTACCCAACCCTAAACCAAACCCCAATATTCACCAGAACATAAGTGTGTCCTGAACTCTAACCCTAACCCTAACCCTTACCATATGGGCCCATTCATTCTAATGAATCTCATAGGCTATAATGGAGAATGGAAAACATCCAAAATTTTTCCCCATCAAGTGTATACCATTCAGTGTGATATTAAAAATACATCTTACCCAACCCTAAACCAGACCCCAATTTTAAACCGAACATATGTGTGTCCTGAAGTCTAACCCTAACCCTAACCCTTACCATATGGGCCCATTCATTCTAATGAATCTCATAGGCTATAATGGAGAATGGAAAAACATCCAAAATTTTTCCCCATCAATAGTGTACCATTCAGTGTGATATTAAAAATACATCTTATCCAAACCTAAACCCAACCCCAATATTCACCCAAACATATGTGTGTCCTGAACTCTAACCCTAACCCTAACTGTTACCATATGGGCCCATTCATTCTCATGAATCTCATAGGCTATAATGGAGAATGGAAAAACCTCTAAAATTTTTTCCCATCAAGAGTGTACCATTCAGTGTGATATTAAAAATACATGTTATCCAACCCTAAACCCCACCCCAATATTCACCCAAACATATGTGTGTCCTGAAGTCTAACCCTAACCCTAACCCTTACCATATGGGCCCATTCATTCTAATGAATCTCATAGGCTATAATGGAGAATGGAAAAACATCCAAAATTTTTCCCCATCAATAGTGTACCATTCAGTGTGATATTAAAAATACATCTTATCCAAACCTAAACCCAACCCCAATATTCACCCAAACATATGTGTGTCCTGAACTCTAACCCTAACCCTAACTGTTACCATATGGGCCCATTCATTCTAATGAATCTCATAGGCTATAATGGAGAATGGAAAAACCTCTAAAATTTTTCCCCATCAAGAGTGTACCATTCAGTGTGATATTAAAAATACATGTTATCCAACCCTAAACCCCACCCCAATATTCACCCAAACATATGTGTGTCCTGAAGTCTAACCCTAACCCTAACCCTTACCATATGGGCCCATTCATTCTAATGAATATCATAGGCTATAATGGAGAATGGAAAAACATCCAAAATTTTTCCCCATCAAGAGTGTGCCATTCAGTGTGATATTAAAAATACATCTTACCCAACCCTAAACCAGACCCCAATTTTAAACCGAACATATGTGTGTCCTGAAGTCTAACCCTAACCCTAACCCTTACCATATGGGCCCATTCATTCTAATGAATCTCATAGGCTATAATGGAGAATGGAAAAACATCCAAAATTTTTCCCCATCAAGAGTGTACCATTCAGTGTGATATTAAAAATACATCTTATCCAAACCTAAACCCAACCCCAATATTCACCCAAACATATGTGTGTCCTGAACTCTAACCCTAACCCTAACTGTTACCATATGGGCCCATTCATTCTAATGAATCTCATAGGCTATAATGGAGAATGGAAAAACCTCTAAAATTTTTCCCCATCAAGAGTGTACCATTCAGTGTGATATTAAAAATACATGTTATCCAACCCTAAACCCCACCCCAATATTCACCCAAACATATGTGTGTCCTGAAGTCTAACCCTAACCCTAACCCTTACCATATGGGCCCATTCATTCTAATGAATATCATAGGCTATAATGGAGAATGGAAAAACATCCAAAATTTTTCCCCATCAAGAGTGTGCCATTCAGTGTGATATTAAAAATACATCTTATCCAACCCTAAACCAAACCTCAATATTCACCAGAACATAAGTGTGTCCTGAACTCTAACCCTAACCCTAACCCTTACCATATGGGCCCATTCATTCTAATGAATCTCATAGGCTATAATGGAGAATGGAAAAACATCCAAAATTTTTCACCATCAAGTGTATACCATTCAGTGTGATATTAAAAATACATCTTACGCAACCCTAAACCAAACCCCAATATTCACCAGAACATAAGTGTGTCCTGAACTCTAACCCTAACCCTAACCCTTACCATATGGGCCCATTCATTCTAATGAATCTCATATGCTATAATGGAGAATGGAGAATGGAAAAACATCCAAAATTTTTCTCCATCAATACTGTACCATTCAGTGTGATATTAAAAATACATTTACCCAACCCTAAACCAGACCCCAATTTTAAACCGAACATATGTGTGTCCTGAAGTCTAACCCTAACCCTAACCCTTACCATATGGGCCCATTCATTCTAATGAATCTCATAGGCTATAATGGAGAATGGAAAAACATCCAAAATTTTTCCCCATCAATAGTGTACCATTCAGTGTGATATTAAAAATACATCTTATCCAAACCTAAACCCAACCCCAATATTCACCCAAACATATGTGTGTCCTGAACTCTAACCCTAACCCTAACTGTTACCATATGGGCCCATTCATTCTAATGAATCTCATAGGCTATAATGGAGAATGGAAAAACCTCTAAAATTTTTTCCCATCAAGAGTGTACCATTCAGTGTGATATTAAAAATACATGTTATCCAACCCTAAACCCCACCCCAATATTCACCCAAACATATGTGTGTCCTGAAGTCTAACCCTAACCCTAACCCTTACCATATGGGCCCATTCATTCTAATGAATCTCATAGGCTATAATGGAGAATGGAAAAACATCCAAAATTTTTCCCCATCAAGAGTGTGCCATTCAGTGTGATATTAAAAATACATCTTATCCAACCCTAAACCCAACCCCAATATTCACCCAAACGTAAGTGTGTCCTGAACTCTAACCCTAACCCTAACCCTTACCATATGGGCCCATTCATTCTAATGAATCTCATAGGCTATAATGGAGAATGGAAAAACATCCAAAATTTTTCCCCATCAAGAGTGTACCATTCAGTGTGATATTAAAAATACATCTTATCCAACCCTAAAACCAACCCCAATATTCACCCAAACATAAGTGTGTCCTGAACTCTAACCCTAACCCTAACCCTTACCATATGGGCCCATTCATTCTAATGAATCTCATAGGCTATAATGGAGAATGGAAAAACATCCAAAATTTTTCCCCATCAAGAGTGTACCATTCAGTGTGATATTAAAAATACATCTTATCCAACCCTAAACCCAACCCCAATATTCACCCAAACATAAGTGTGTCCTGAACTCTAACCCTAACCCAAACCCTTACCATATGGGCCCATTCATTCTAATGAATCTCATAGGCTATAATGGAGAATGGAAAAACATCCAAAATTTTTCCCCATCAAGAGTGTACCATTCAGTGTGATATTAAAAATACATCTTATCCAACCCTAAACGCAACCCCAATATTCACCCAAACATATGTGTGTCCTGAACTCTAACCCTAACCCTAACGGTTACCATATGGGCCCATTCATTCTAATGAATCTCATAGGCTTTAATGGAGAATGGAAAAACAACCAAAATTTTTCCCCATCAAGTGTATACCATTCAGTGTGATATTAAAAATACATCTTACCCAACCCTAAACCAAACCCCAATATTCACCAGAACATAAGTGTGTCCTGAACTCTAACCCTAACCCTAACCCTTACCATATGGGCCCATTCATTCTAATGAATCTCATAGGCTGTAATGGAGAATGGAAAAACCTCCAAAATTTTTCCCCATCAAGTGTATACCATTCAGTGTGATATTAAAAATACATCTTACCCAACCCTAAACCAAACCTCAATATTCACCAGAACATAAGTGTGTCCTGAACTCTAACCCTAACCCTAACCCTTACCATATGGTCCTATTCATTCTAATGAATCTCATAGGCTATAATGGAGAATGGAAAAACATCCAAAATTTTTCCCCATCAAGTGTATACCATTCAGTGTGATATTAAAAATACATCTTACCCAACCCTAAACCAAACCCCAATATTCACCAGAACATAAGTGTGTCCTGAACTCTAACCCTAACCCTAACCCTTACCATATTTGCCCATTCATTCTAATGAATCTCATAGGCTATAATGGAGAATGGAAAAACATCCAAAAATTTTCACCATCAAGTGTATACCATTCAGTGTGATATTAAAAATACATCTTACCCAACCCTAAACCAAACCCCAATATTCACCAGAACATAAGTGTGTCCTGAACTCTAACCCTAACCCTAACCCTTACCATATGGGCCCATTCATTCTAATGAATCTCATAGGCTATAATGGAGAATGGAAAACATCCAAAATTTTTCCCCATCAAGTGTATACCATTCAGTGTGATATTAAAAATACATCTTACCCAACCCTAAACCAAACCCCAATATTCACCAGAACATAAGTGTGTCCTGAACTCTAACCCTAACCCTAACCCTTACCATATGGGCCCATTCATTCTAATGAATCTCATAGGCTATAATGGAGAATGGAAAAACATCCAAAATTTTTCCCCATCAAGAGTGTACCATTCAGTGTGATATTAAAAATACATCTTATCAAACCCTAAACCCAACCCCAATATTCACCCAAACATATGTGTGTCCTGAACTCTAACCCTAACCCTAACCGTTACCATATGGGCCCATTCATTCTAATGAATCTCATAGGCTATAATGGAGAATGGAAAAACCTCTAAAATTTTTTCCCATCAAGAGTGTACCATTCAGTGTGATATTAAAAATACATGTTATTCAACCCTAAACCCCACCCCAATATTCACCCAAACATATGTGTGTCCTGAAGTCTAACCCTAACCCTAACCCTTACCATATGGGCCCATTCATTCGAATGAATCTCATAGGGTATAATGGAGAATGGAAAAACATCCAAAATTTTTCCCCATCAAGAGTGTGCCATTCAGTGTGATATTAAAAATACATCTTATCCAACCCTAAACCCAACCCCAATATTCACCCAAACGTAAGTGTGTCCTGAACTCTAACCCTAACCCTAACCCTTACCATATGGGCCCATTCATTCTAATGAATCTCATAGGCTATAATGGAGAATGGAAAAACATCCAAAATTTTTCCCCATCAAGTGTATACCATTCAGTGTGATATTAAAAATACATCTTACCTAACCCTAAACCAAACCTCAATATTCACCAGAACATAAGTGTGTCCTGAACTCTAACCCTAACCCTAACCCTTACCATTTGGGCCCATTCATTCTAATGAATCTCATAGGCTATAATGGAGAATGGAAAAACATCCAAAATTTTTCACCATCAAGTGTATACCATTCAGTGTGATATTAAAAATACATCTTACCCAACCCTAAACCAAACCCCAATATTCACCAGAACATAAGTGTGTCCTGAACTCTAACCCTAACCCTAACCGTTACCATATGGGCCCATTCATTCTAATGAATCTCATAGGCTATATTGGAGAATGGAAAAACCTCTAAAATGTTTTCCCATCAAGAGTGTACCATTCAGTGTGATATTAAAAATACATGTTATCCAACCCTAAACCCCACCCCAATATTCACCCAAACATATGTGTGTCCTGAAGTCTAACCCTAACCCTAACCCTTACCATATGGGCCCATTCATTCTAATGAATATCATAGGCTATAATGGAGAATGGAAAAACATCCAAAATTTTTCCCCATCAAGAGTGTGCCATTCAGTGTGATATTAAAAATACATCTTATCCAACCCTAAACCAAACCTCAATATTCACCAGAACATAAGTGTGTCCTGAACTCTAACCCTAACCCTAACCCTTACCATATGGGCCCATTCATTCTAATGAATCTCATAGGCTATAATGGAGAATGGAAAAACATCCAAAATTTTTCACCATCAAGTGTATACCATTCAGTGTGATATTAAAAATACATCTTACCCAACCCTAAACCAAACCCCAATATTCACCAGAACATAAGTGTGTCCTGAACTCTAACCCTAACCCTAACCCTTACCATATGGGCCCATTCATTCTAATGAATCTCATATGCTATAATGGAGAATGGAGAATGGAAAAACATCCAAAATTTTTCTCCATCAATACTGTACCATTCAGTGTGATATTAAAAATACATTTACCCAACCCTAAACCAGACCCCAATTTTAAACCGAACATATGTGTGTCCTGAAGTCTAACCCTAACCCTAACCCTTACCATATGGGCCCATTCATTCTAATGAATCTCATAGGCTATAATGGAGAATGGAAAAACATCCAAAATTTTTCCCCATCAATAGTGTACCATTCAGTGTGATATTAAAAATACATCTTATCCAAACCTAAACCCAACCCCAATATTCACCCAAACATATGTGTGTCCTGAAGTCTAACCCTAACCCTAACTGTTACCATATGGGCCCATTCATTCTAATGAATCTCATAGGCTATAATGGAGAATGGAAAAACCTCTAAAATTTTTTCCCATCAAGAGTGTACCATTCAGTGTGATATTAAAAATACATGTTATCCAACCCTAAACCCCACCCCAATATTCACCCAAACATATGTGTGTCCTGAAGTCTAACCCTAACCCTAACCCTTACCATATGGGCCCATTCATTCTAATGAATCTCATAGGCTATAATGGAGAATGGAAAAACATCCAAAATTTTTCCCCATCAAGAGTGTGCCATTCAGTGTGATATTAAAAATACATCTTATCCAACCCTAAACCCAACCCCAATATTCACCCAAACGTAAGTGTGTCCTGAACTCTAACCCTAACCCTAACCCTTACCATATGGGCCCATTCATTCTAATGAATCTCATAGGCTATAATGGAGAATGGAAAAACATCCAAAATTTTTCCCCATCAAGAGTGTACCATTCAGTGTGATATTAAAAATACATCTTATCCAACCCTAAAACCAACCCCAATATTCACCCAAACATAAGTGTGTCCTGAACTCTAACCCTAACCCTAACCCTTACCATATGGGCCCATTCATTCTAATGAATCTCATAGGCTATAATGGAGAATGGAAAAACATCCAAAATTTTTCCCCATCAAGAGTGTACCATTCAGTGTGATATTAAAAATACATCTTATCCAACCCTAAACCCAACCCCAATATTCACCCAAACATAAGTGTGTCCTGAACTCTAACCCTAACCCAAACCCTTACCATATGGGCCCATTCATTCTAATGAATCTCATAGGCTATAATGGAGAATGGAAAAACATCCAAAATTTTTCCCCATCAAGAGTGTACCATTCAGTGTGATATTAAAAATACATCTTATCCAACCCTAAACGCAACCCCAATATTCACCCAAACATATGTGTGTCCTGAACTCTAACCCTAACCCTAACGGTTACCATATGGGCCCATTCATTCTAATGAATCTCATAGGCTTTAATGGAGAATGGAAAAACAACCAAAATTTTTCCCCATCAAGTGTATACCATTCAGTGTGATATTAAAAATACATCTTACCCAACCCTAAACCAAACCCCAATATTCACCAGAACATAAGTGTGTCCTGAACTCTAACCCTAACCCTAACCCTTACCATATGGGCCCATTCATTCTAATGAATCTCATAGGCTATAATGGAGAATGGAAAAACCTCCAAAATTTTTCCCCATCAAGTGTATACCATTCAGTGTGATATTAAAAATACATCTTACCCAACCCTAAACCAAACCTCAATATTCACCAGAACATAAGTGTGTCCTGAACTCTAACCCTAACCCTAACCCTTACCATATGGTCCTATTCATTCTAATGAATCTCATAGGCTATAATGGAGAATGGAAAAACATCCAAAATTTTTCCCCATCAAGTGTATACCATTCAGTGTGATATTAAAAATACATCTTACCCAACCCTAAACCAAACCCCAATATTCACCAGAACATAAGTGTGTCCTGAACTCTAACCCTAACCCTAACCCTTACCATATTTGCCCATTCATTCTAATGAATCTCATAGGCTATAATGGAGAATGGAAAAACATCCAAAAATTTTCACCATCAAGTGTATACCATTCAGTGTGATATTAAAAATACATCTTACCCAACCCTAAACCAAACCCCAATATTCACCAGAACATAAGTGTGTCCTGAACTCTAACCCTAACCCTAACCCTTACCATATGGGCCCATTCATTCTAATGAATCTCATAGGCTATAATGGAGAATGGAAAACATCCAAAATTTTTCCCCATCAAGTGTATACCATTCAGTGTGATATTAAAAATACATCTTACCCAACCCTAAACCAAACCCCAATATTCACCAGAACATAAGTGTGTCCTGAACTCTAACCCTAACCCTAACCCTTACCATATGGGCCCATTCATTCTAATGAATCTCATAGGCTATAATGGAGAATGGAAAAACATCCAAAATTTTTCCCCATCAAGAGTGTACCATTCAGTGTGATATTAAAAATACATCTTATCAAACCCTAAACCCAACCCCAATATTCACCCAAACATATGTGTGTCCTGAACTCTAACCCTAACCCTAACCGTTACCATATGGGCCCATTCATTCTAATGAATCTCATAGGCTATAATGGAGAATGGAAAAACCTCTAAAATTTTTTCCCATCAAGAGTGTACCATTCAGTGTGATATTAAAAATACATGTTATTCAACCCTAAACCCCACCCCAATATTCACCCAAACATATGTGTGTCCTGAAGTCTAACCCTAACCCTAACCCTTACCATATGGGCCCATTCATTCGAATGAATCTCATAGGGTATAATGGAGAATGGAAAAACATCCAAAATTTTTCCCCATCAAGAGTGTGCCATTCAGTGTGATATTAAAAATACATCTTATCCAACCCTAAACCCAACCCCAATATTCACCCAAACGTAAGTGTGTCCTGAACTCTAACCCTAACCCTAACCCTTACCATATGGGCCCATTCATTCTAATGAATCTCATAGGCTATAATGGAGAATGGAAAAACATCCAAAATTTTTCCCCATCAAGTGTATACCATTCAGTGTGATATTAAAAATACATCTTACCTAACCCTAAACCAAACCTCAATATTCACCAGAACATAAGTGTGTCCTGAACTCTAACCCTAACCCTAACCCTTACCATATGGGCCCATTCATTCTAATGAATCTCATAGGCTATAATGGAGAATGGAAAAACATCCAAAATTTTTCACCATCAAGTGTATACCATTCAGTGTGATATTAAAAATACATCTTACCCAACCCTAAACCAAACCCCAATATTCACCAGAACATAAGTGTGTCCTGAACTCTAACCCTAACCCTAACCCTTACCATATGGGCCCATTCATTCTAATGAATCTCATATGCTATAATGGAGAATGGAGAATGGAAAAACATCCAAAATTTTTCTCCATCAATACTGTACCATTCAGTGTGATATTAAAAATACATTTACCCAACCCTAAACCAGACCCCAATTTTAAACCGAACATATGTGTGTCCTGAAGTCTAACCCTAACCCTAACCCTTACCATATGGGCCCATTCATTCTAATGAATCTCATAGGCTATAATGGAGAATGGAAAAACATCCAAAATTTTTCCCCATCAATAGTGTACCATTCAGTGTGATATTAAAAATACATCTTATCCAAACCTAAACCCAACCCCAATATTCACCCAAACATATGTGTGTCCTGAACTCTAACCCTAACCCTAACTGTTACCATATGGGCCCATTCATTCTAATGAATCTCATAGGCTATAATGGAGAATGGAAAAACCTCTAAAATTTTTTCCCATCAAGAGTGTACCATTCAGTGTGATATTAAAAATACATGTTATCCAACCCTAAACCCCACCCCAATATCCACCCAAACATATGTGTGTCCTGAAGTCTAACCCTAACCCTAACCCTTACCATATGGGCCCATTCATTCTAATGAATATCATAGGCTATAATGGAGAATGGAAAAACATCCAAAATTTTTCCCCATCAAGGGTGTGCCATTCAGTGTGATATTAAAAATACATCTTATCCAACCCTAAACCCAACCCCAATATTCACCCAAACGTAAGTGTGTCCTGAACTCTAACCCTAACCCTAACCCTTACCATATGGGCCCATTCATTCTAATGAATCTCATAGGCTATAATGGAGAATGGAAAAAACATCCAAAATTTTTCCCCATCAAGAGTGTACCATTCAGTGTGATATTAAAAATACATCTTATCCAACCCTAAACCAAACCCCAATATTCACCCAAACATAAGTGTTTCCTGAACTCTAACCCTAACCCTAACCCTTACCATATGGACCCATTCATTCTAATGAATCTCATAGGCTATAATGGAGAATGGAAAAACATCCAAAATTTTTCCCCATCAAGTGTATACCATTCAGTGTGATATTAAAAATACATCTTACCCAACCCTAAACCAAACCCCAATATTCACCAGAACATAAGTGTGTCCTGAACTCTAACCCTAACCCTAACCCTTACCATATGGGCCCATTCATTCTAATGAATCTCATAGGCTATAATGGAGAATGGAAAAACCTCTAAAAATTTTTCCCATCAAGAGTATACCATTCAGTGTGATATTAAAAATACATGTTATGCAACCCTAAACCGCACCCCAATATTCACCCAAACATATGTGTGTCCTGAAGTCTAACCCTAACCCTAACCCTTACCATATGGGCCCATTCATTCTAATGAATCTCATAGGCTATAATGGAGAATGGAAAAACATCCAAAATTTTTCCCCATCAATAGTGTACCATTCAGTGTGTTATTAAAAATACATCTTATCCAACCCTAAACCCAACCCCAATATTCACCCAAACATATGTGTGTCCTGAACTCTAACCCTAACCCTAACCGTTACCATATGGGCCCATTCATTCTAATGAATCTCATAGGCTATAATGGAGAATGGAAAAACATCCAAAATTTTTCACCATCAAGTGTATACCATTCAGTGTGATATTAAAAATACATCTTACCCAACCCTAAACCAGACCCCAATTTTAAACCGAACATATGTTTGTCCTGAAGTCTAACCCTAACCCTAACCCTTACCATATGGGCCCATTCATTCTAATGAATCTCATAGGCTATAATGGAGAATGGAAAAACATCCAAAATTTTTCCCCATCAAGACTGTACCATTCAGTGTGATATTAAAAATACATCTTATCCAACCCTAAACCCAACCCCAATATTCAGCAAACATAAGTGTGTCCTGAACTCTAACCCTAACCCTAACCCTTACCATATGGGCCCATTCATTCTAATGAATCTCATAGGGTATAATGGAGAATGGAAAAACATCCAAAATTTTTCCCCATCAAGAGTGTACCATTCAGTGTGATATTAAAAATACATCTTATCCAACCCTAAACCCAACCCCAATATTCACCCAAACATATGTGTGTCCTGAACTCTAACCCTAACCCTAACCCTTACCATATGGGCCCATTCATTCTAATGAATCTCATAGGCTATAATGGAGAATGGAAAAACATCCAAAAATTTTCACCATCAAGTGTATACCATTCAGTGTGATATTAAAAATACATCTTACCCAACCCTAAACCAAACCCCAATATTCACCAGAACATAAGTGTGTCCTGAACTCTAACCCTAACCCTAACCCTTACCATATGTGCCCATTCATTCTAATGAATCTCATAGGCTATAATGGAGAATGGAAAACATCCAAAATTTTTTCCCATCAAGTGTATACCATTCAGTGTGATATTAAAAATACATCTTACCCAACCCTAAACCAAACCTCAATATTCACCAGAACATAAGTGTGTCCTGAACTCTAACCCTAACCCTAACCCTTACCATATGGGCCCATTCATTCTAATGAATCTCATAGGCTATAATGGAGAATGGAAAAACATCCAAAAATTTTCACCATCAAGTGTATACCATTCAGTGTGATATTAAAAATACATCTTACCCAACCCTAAACCAAACCCCAATATTCACCAGAACATAAGTGTGTCCTGAACTCTAACCCTAACCCTAACCCTTACCATATGGGCCCATTCATTCTAATGAATCTCATAGGCTATAATGGAGAATGGAAAACATCCAAAATTTTTCCCCATCAAGTGTATACCATTCAGTGTGATATTAAAAATACATCTTACCCAACCCTAAACCAGACCCCAATTTTAAACCGAACATATGTGTGTCCTGAAGTCTAACCCTAACCCTAACCCTTACCATATGGGCCCATTCATTCTAATGAATCTCATAGGCTATAATGGAGAATGGAAAAACATCCAAAATTTTTCCCCATCAATAGTGTACCATTCAGTGTGATATTAAAAATACATCTTATCCAAACCTAAACCCAACCCCAATATTCACCCAAACATATGTGTGTCCTGAACTCTAACCCTAACCCTAACTGTTACCATATGGGCCCATTCATTCTAATGAATCTCATAGGCTATAATGGAGAATGGAAAAACCTCTAAAATTTTTTCCCATCAAGAGTGTACCATTCAGTGTGATATTAAAAATACATGTTATCCAACCCTAAACCCCACCCCAATATTCACCCAAACATATGTGTGTCCTGAAGTCTAACCCTAACCCTAACCCTTACCATATGGGCCCATTCATTCTAATGAATCTCATAGGCTATAATGGAGAATGGAAAAACATCCAAAATTTTTCCCCATCAATAGTGTACCATTCAGTGTGATATTAAAAATACATCTTATCCAAACCTAAACCCAACCCCAATATTCACCCAAACATATGTGTGTCCTGAACTCTAACCCTAACCCTAACTGTTACCATATGGGCCCATTCATTCTAATGAATCTCATAGGCTATAATGGAGAATGGAAAAACCTCTAAAATTTTTCCCCATCAAGAGTGTACCATTCAGTGTGATATTAAAAATACATGTTATCCAACCCTAAACCCCACCCCAATATTCACCCAAACATATGTGTGTCCTGAAGTCTAACCCTAACCCTAACCCTTACCATATGGGCCCATTCATTCTAATGAATATCATAGGCTATAATGGAGAATGGAAAAACATCCAAAATTTTTCCCCATCAAGAGTGTGCCATTCAGTGTGATATTAAAAATACATCTTACCCAACCCTAAACCAGACCCCAATTTTAAACCGAACATATGTGTGTCCTGAAGTCTAACCCTAACCCTAACCCTTACCATATGGGCCCATTCATTCTAATGAATCTCATAGGCTATAATGGAGAATGGAAAAACATCCAAAATTTTTCCCCATCAAGAGTGTACCATTCAGTGTGATATTAAAAATACATCTTATCCAAACCTAAACCCAACCCCAATATTCACCCAAACATATGTGTGTCCTGAACTCTAACCCTAACCCTAACTGTTACCATATGGGCCCATTCATTCTAATGAATCTCATAGGCTATAATGGAGAATGGAAAAACCTCTAAAATTTTTCCCCATCAAGAGTGTACCATTCAGTGTGATATTAAAAATACATGTTATCCAACCCTAAACCCCACCCCAATATTCACCCAAACATATGTGTGTCCTGAAGTCTAACCCTAACCCTAACCCTTACCATATGGGCCCATTCATTCTAATGAATATCATAGGCTATAATGGAGAATGGAAAAACATCCAAAATTTTTCCCCATCAAGAGTGTGCCATTCAGTGTGATATTAAAAATACATCTTATCCAACCCTAAACCAAACCTCAATATTCACCAGAACATAAGTGTGTCCTGAACTCTAACCCTAACCCTAACCCTTACCATATGGGCCCATTCATTCTAATGAATCTCATAGGCTATAATGGAGAATGGAAAAACATCCAAAATTTTTCACCATCAAGTGTATACCATTCAGTGTGATATTAAAAATACATCTTACGCAACCCTAAACCAAACCCCAATATTCACCAGAACATAAGTGTGTCCTGAACTCTAACCCTAACCCTAACCCTTACCATATGGGCCCATTCATTCTAATGAATCTCATATGCTATAATGGAGAATGGAGAATGGAAAAACATCCAAAATTTTTCTCCATCAATACTGTACCATTCAGTGTGATATTAAAAATACATTTACCCAACCCTAAACCAGACCCCAATTTTAAACCGAACATATGTGTGTCCTGAAGTCTAACCCTAACCCTAACCCTTACCATATGGGCCCATTCATTCTAATGAATCTCATAGGCTATAATGGAGAATGGAAAAACATCCAAAATTTTTCCCCATCAATAGTGTACCATTCAGTGTGATATTAAAAATACATCTTATCCAAACCTAAACCCAACCCCAATATTCACCCAAACATATGTGTGTCCTGAACTCTAACCCTAACCCTAACTGTTACCATATGGGCCCATTCATTCTAATGAATCTCATAGGCTATAATGGAGAATGGAAAAACCTCTAAAATTTTTTCCCATCAAGAGTGTACCATTCAGTGTGATATTAAAAATACATGTTATCCAACCCTAAACCCCACCCCAATATTCACCCAAACATATGTGTGTCCTGAAGTCTAACCCTAACCCTAACCCTTACCATATGGGCCCATTCATTCTAATGAATCTCATAGGCTATAATGGAGAATGGAAAAACATCCAAAATTTTTCCCCATCAAGAGTGTGCCATTCAGTGTGATATTAAAAATACATCTTATCCAACCCTAAACCCAACCCCAATATTCACCCAAACGTAAGTGTGTCCTGAACTCTAACCCTAACCCTAACCCTTACCATATGGGCCCATTCATTCTAATGAATCTCATAGGCTATAATGGAGAATGGAAAAACATCCAAAATTTTTCCCCATCAAGAGTGTACCATTCAGTGTGATATTAAAAATACATCTTATCCAACCCTAAAACCAACCCCAATATTCACCCAAACATAAGTGTGTCCTGAACTCTAACCCTAACCCTAACCCTTACCATATGGGCCCATTCATTCTAATGAATCTCATAGGCTATAATGGAGAATGGAAAAACATCCAAAATTTTTCCCCATCAAGAGTGTACCATTCAGTGTGATATTAAAAATACATCTTATCCAACCCTAAACCCAACCCCAATATTCACCCAAACATAAGTGTGTCCTGAACTCTAACCCTAACCCAAACCCTTACCATATGGGCCCATTCATTCTAATGAATCTCATAGGCTATAATGGAGAATGGAAAAACATCCAAAATTTTTCCCCATCAAGAGTGTACCATTCAGTGTGATATTAAAAATACATCTTATCCAACCCTAAACGCAACCCCAATATTCACCCAAACATATGTGTGTCCTGAACTCTAACCCTAACCCTAACGGTTACCATATGGGCCCATTCATTCTAATGAATCTCATAGGCTTTAATGGAGAATGGAAAAACAACCAAAATTTTTCCCCATCAAGTGTATACCATTCAGTGTGATATTAAAAATACATCTTACCCAACCCTAAACCAAACCCCAATATTCACCAGAACATAAGTGTGTCCTGAACTCTAACCCTAACCCTAACCCTTACCATATGGGCCCATTCATTCTAATGAATCTCATAGGCTATAATGGAGAATGGAAAAACCTCCAAAATTTTTCCCCATCAAGTGTATACCATTCAGTGTGATATTAAAAATACATCTTACCCAACCCTAAACCAAACCTCAATATTCACCAGAACATAAGTGTGTCCTGAACTCTAACCCTAACCCTAACCCTTACCATATGGTCCTATTCATTCTAATGAATCTCATAGGCTATAATGGAGAATGGAAAAACATCCAAAATTTTTCCCCATCAAGTGTATACCATTCAGTGTGATATTAAAAATACATCTTACCCAACCCTAAACCAAACCCCAATATTCACCAGAACATAAGTGTGTCCTGAACTCTAACCCTAACCCTAACCCTTACCATATTTGCCCATTCATTCTAATGAATCTCATAGGCTATAATGGAGAATGGAAAAACATCCAAAAATTTTCACCATCAAGTGTATACCATTCAGTGTGATATTAAAAATACATCTTACCCAACCCTAAACCAAACCCCAATATTCACCAGAACATAAGTGTGTCCTGAACTCTAACCCTAACCCTAACCCTTACCATATGGGCCCATTCATTCTAATGAATCTCATAGGCTATAATGGAGAATGGAAAACATCCAAAATTTTTCCCCATCAAGTGTATACCATTCAGTGTGATATTAAAAATACATCTTACCCAACCCTAAACCAAACCCCAATATTCACCAGAACATAAGTGTGTCCTGAACTCTAACCCTAACCCTAACCCTTACCATATGGGCCCATTCATTCTAATGAATCTCATAGGCTATAATGGAGAATGGAAAAACATCCAAAATTTTTCCCCATCAAGAGTGTACCATTCAGTGTGATATTAAAAATACATCTTATCAAACCCTAAACCCAACCCCAATATTCACCCAAACATATGTGTGTCCTGAACTCTAACCCTAACCCTAACCGTTACCATATGGGCCCATTCATTCTAATGAATCTCATAGGCTATAATGGAGAATGGAAAAACCTCTAAAATTTTTTCCCATCAAGAGTGTACCATTCAGTGTGATATTAAAAATACATGTTATTCAACCCTAAACCCCACCCCAATATTCACCCAAACATATGTGTGTCCTGAAGTCTAACCCTAACCCTAACCCTTACCATATGGGCCCATTCATTCGAATGAATCTCATAGGGTATAATGGAGAATGGAAAAACATCCAAAATTTTTCCCCATCAAGAGTGTGCCATTCAGTGTGATATTAAAAATACATCTTATCCAACCCTAAACCCAACCCCAATATTCACCCAAACGTAAGTGTGTCCTGAACTCTAACCCTAACCCTAACCCTTACCATATGGGCCCATTCATTCTAATGAATCTCATAGGCTATAATGGAGAATGGAAAAACATCCAAAATTTTTCCCCATCAAGTGTATACCATTCAGTGTGATATTAAAAATACATCTTACCTAACCCTAAACCAAACCTCAATATTCACCAGAACATAAGTGTGTCCTGAACTCTAACCCTAACCCTAACCCTTACCATTTGGGCCCATTCATTCTAATGAATCTCATAGGCTATAATGGAGAATGGAAAAACATCCAAAATTTTTCACCATCAAGTGTATACCATTCAGTGTGATATTAAAAATACATCTTACCCAACCCTAAACCAAACCCCAATATTCACCAGAACATAAGTGTGTCCTGAACTCTAACCCTAACCCTAACCGTTACCATATGGGCCCATTCATTCTAATGAATCTCATAGGCTATATTGGAGAATGGAAAAACCTCTAAAATGTTTTCCCATCAAGAGTGTACCATTCAGTGTGATATTAAAAATACATGTTATCCAACCCTAAACCCCACCCCAATATTCACCCAAACATATGTGTGTCCTGAAGTCTAACCCTAACCCTAACCCTTACCATATGGGCCCATTCATTCTAATGAATATCATAGGCTATAATGGAGAATGGAAAAACATCCAAAATTTTTCCCCATCAAGAGTGTGCCATTCAGTGTGATATTAAAAATACATCTTATCCAACCCTAAACCAAACCTCAATATTCACCAGAACATAAGTGTGTCCTGAACTCTAACCCTAACCCTAACCCTTACCATATGGGCCCATTCATTCTAATGAATCTCATAGGCTATAATGGAGAATGGAAAAACATCCAAAATTTTTCACCATCAAGTGTATACCATTCAGTGTGATATTAAAAATACATCTTACCCATCCTAAACCAAACCCCAATATTCACCAGAACATAAGTGTGTCCTGAACTCTAACCCTAACCCTAACCCTTACCATATGGGCCCATTCATTCTAATGAATCTCATATGCTATAATGGAGAATGGAGAATGGAAAAACATCCAAAATTTTTCTCCATCAATACTGTACCATTCAGTGTGATATTAAAAATACATTTACCCAACCCTAAACCAGACCCCAATTTTAAACCGAACATATGTGTGTCCTGAAGTCTAACCCTAACCCTAACCCTTACCATATGGGCCCATTCATTCTAATGAATCTCATAGGCTATAATGGAGAATGGAAAAACATCCAAAATTTTTCCCCATCAATAGTGTACCATTCAGTGTGATATTAAAAATACATCTTATCCAAACCTAAACCCAACCCCAATATTCACCCAAACATATGTGTGTCCTGAAGTCTAACCCTAACCCTAACTGTTACCATATGGGCCCATTCATTCTAATGAATCTCATAGGCTATAATGGAGA
The DNA here is from genome assembly GCF_032191835.1 of Heteronotia binoei. Taxonomy (NCBI): domain Eukaryota; kingdom Metazoa; phylum Chordata; class Lepidosauria; order Squamata; family Gekkonidae; genus Heteronotia; species Heteronotia binoei. The sequence continues at coordinate 19,431,347 of NC_083226.1, read as the reverse complement.
ATGGAAAAACCTCTAAAAATTTTTCCCATCAAGAGTGTACCATTCAGTGTGATATTAAAAATACATGTTATCCAACCCTAAACCCCACCCCAATATTCACCCAAACATATGTGTGTCCTGAAGTCTAACCCTAACCCTAACCCTTACCATATGGGCCCATTCATTCTAATGAATCTCATAGGCTATAATGGAGAATGGAAAAACATCCAAAATTTTTCCCCATCAAGAGTGTGCCATTCAGTGTGATATTAAAAATACATCTTATCCAACCCTAAACCCAACCCCAATATTCACCCAAACGTAAGTGTGTCCTGAACTCTAACCCTAACCCTAACCCTTACCATATGGGCCCATTCATTCTAATGAATCTCATAGGCTATAATGGAGAATGGAAAAACATCCAAAATTTTTCCCCATCAAGAGTGTACCATTCAGTGTGATATTAAAAATACATCTTATCCAACCCTAAAACCAACCCCAATATTCACCCAAACATAAGTGTGTCCTGAACTCTAACCCTAACCCTAACCCTTACCATATGGGCCCATTCATTCTAATGAATCTCATAGGCTATAATGGAGAATGGAAAAACATCCAAAATTTTTCCCCATCAAGAGTGTACCATTCAGTGTGATATTAAAAATACATCTTATCCAACCCTAAACCCAACCCCAATATTCACCCAAACATAAGTGTGTCCTGAACTCTAACCCTAACCCAAACCCTTACCATATGGGCCCATTCATTCTAATGAATCTCATAGGCTATAATGGAGAATGGAAAAACATCCAAAATTTTTCCCCATCAAGAGTGTACCATTCAGTGTGATATTAAAAATACATCTTATCCAACCCTAAACGCAACCCCAATATTCACCCAAACATATGTGTGTCCTGAACTCTAACCCTAACCCTAACGGTTACCATATGGGCCCATTCATTCTAATGAATCTCATAGGCTTTAATGGAGAATGGAAAAACAACCAAAATTTTTCCCCATCAAGTGTATACCATTCAGTGTGATATTAAAAATACATCTTACCCAACCCTAAACCAAACCCCAATATTCACCAGAACATAAGTGTGTCCTGAACTCTAACCCTAACCCTAACCCTTACCATATGGGCCCATTCATTCTAATGAATCTCATAGGCTATAATGGAGAATGGAAAAACCTCCAAAATTTTTCCCCATCAAGTGTATACCATTCAGTGTGATATTAAAAATACATCTTACCCAACCCTAAACCAAACCTCAATATTCACCAGAACATAAGTGTGTCCTGAACTCTAACCCTAACCCTAACCCTTACCATATGGTCCTATTCATTCTAATGAATCTCATAGGCTATAATGGAGAATGGAAAAACATCCAAAATTTTTCCCCATCAAGTGTATACCATTCAGTGTGATATTAAAAATACATCTTACCCAACCCTAAACCAAACCCCAATATTCACCAGAACATAAGTGTGTCCTGAACTCTAACCCTAACCCTAACCCTTACCATATTTGCCCATTCATTCTAATGAATCTCATAGGCTATAATGGAGAATGGAAAAACATCCAAAAATTTTCACCATCAAGTGTATACCATTCAGTGTGATATTAAAAATACATCTTACCCAACCCTAAACCAAACCCCAATATTCACCAGAACATAAGTGTGTCCTGAACTCTAACCCTAACCCTAACCCTTACCATATGGGCCCATTCATTCTAATGAATCTCATAGGCTATAATGGAGAATGGAAAACATCCAAAATTTTTCCCCATCAAGTGTATACCATTCAGTGTGATATTAAAAATACATCTTACCCAACCCTAAACCAAACCCCAATATTCACCAGAACATAAGTGTGTCCTGAACTCTAACCCTAACCCTAACCCTTACCATATGGGCCCATTCATTCTAATGAATCTCATAGGCTATAATGGAGAATGGAAAAACATCCAAAATTTTTCCCCATCAAGAGTGTACCATTCAGTGTGATATTAAAAATACATCTTATCAAACCCTAAACCCAACCCCAATATTCACCCAAACATATGTGTGTCCTGAACTCTAACCCTAACCCTAACCGTTACCATATGGGCCCATTCATTCTAATGAATCTCATAGGCTATAATGGAGAATGGAAAAACCTCTAAAATTTTTTCCCATCAAGAGTGTACCATTCAGTGTGATATTAAAAATACATGTTATTCAACCCTAAACCCCACCCCAATATTCACCCAAACATATGTGTGTCCTGAAGTCTAACCCTAACCCTAACCCTTACCATATGGGCCCATTCATTCGAATGAATCTCATAGGGTATAATGGAGAATGGAAAAACATCCAAAATTTTTCCCCATCAAGAGTGTGCCATTCAGTGTGATATTAAAAATACATGTTATGCAACCCTAAACCGCACCCCAATATTCACCCAAACATATGTGTGTCCTGAAGTCTAACCCTAACCCTAACCCTTACCATATGGGCCCATTCATTCTAATGAATCTCATATGCTATAATGGAGAATGGAGAATGGAAAAACATCCAAAATTTTTCTCCATCAATACTGTACCATTCAGTGTGATATTAAAAATACATCTTACCCAACCCTAAACCAGACCCCAATTTTAAACCGAACATATGTGTGTCCTGAAGTCTAACCCTAACCCTAACCCTTACCATATGGGCCCATTCATTCTAATGAATCTCATAGGCTATAATGGAGAATGGAAAAACCTCTAAAATTTTTTCCCATCAAGAGTGTACCATTCAGTGTGATATTAAAAATACATGTTATTCAACCCTAAACCCCACCCCAATATTCACCCAAACATATGTGTGTCCTGAAGTCTAACCTAACCCTAACCCTTACCATATGGGCCCATTCATTCGAATGAATCTCATAGGTATAATGGAGAATGGAAAAACATCCAAAATTTTTCCCCATCAAGAGTGTGCCATTCAGTGTGATATTAAAAATACATCTTATCCAACCCTAAACCCAACCCCAATATTCACCCAAACGTAAGTGTGTCCTGAACTCTAACCCTAACCCTAACCCTTACCATATGGGCCCATTCATTCTAATGAATCTCATAGGCTATAATGGAGAATGGAAAAACATCCAAAATTTTTCCCCATCAAGTGTATACCATTCAGTGTGATATTAAAAATACATCTTACCTAACCCTAAACCAAACCTCAATATTCACCAGAACATAAGTGTGTCCTGAACTCTAACCCTAACCCTAACCCTTACCATTTGGGCCCATTCATTCTAATGAATCTCATAGGCTATAATGGAGAATGGAAAAACATCCAAAATTTTTCACCATCAAGTGTATACCATTCAGTGTGATATTAAAAATACATCTTACCCAACCCTAAACCAAACCCCAATATTTTCACCAGAACATAAGTGTGTCCTGAACTCTAACCCTAACCCTAACCGTTACCATATGGGCCCATTCATTCTAATGAATCTCATAGGCTATATTGGAGAATGGAAAAACCTCTAAAATGTTTTCCCATCAAGAGTGTACCATTCAGTGTGATATTAAAAATACATGTTATCCAACCCTAAACCCCACCCCAATATTCACCCAAACATATGTGTGTCCTGAAGTCTAACCCTAACCCTAACCCTTACCATATGGGCCCATTCATTCTAATGAATCTCATAGGCTATAATGGAGAATGGAAAAACATCCAAAATTTTTCCCCATCAAGAGTGTGCCATTCAGTGTGATATTAAAAATACATATTATCCAACCCTAAACCCAACCCCAATATTCACCCAAACGTAAGTGTGTCCTGAACTCTAACCCTAACCCTAACCCTTACCATATGGGCCCATTCATTCTAATGAATCTCATAGGCTATAATGGAGAATGGAAAAACATCCAAAATTTTTCCCCATTAAGACTGTACCACTCAGTGTGATATTAAAAATACATCTTATCCAACCCTAAACCCAACCCCAATATTCACCCAAACATAAGTGTGTCCTGAACTCTAACCCTAACCCTAACCCTTACCATATGGACCCATTCATTCTAATGAATCTCATAGGCTATAATGGAGAATGGAAAAACATCCAAAATTTTTCCCCATCAAGAGTGTACCATTCAGTGTGATATTAAAAATACATCTTATCCAACCCTAAACCCAACCCCAATATTCACCCAAACATAAGTGTGTCCTGAACTCTAACCCTAACCCTAACCCTTACCATATGGGCCCATTCATTCTAATGAATCTCATAGCCTATAATGGAGAATGGAAAAACATCCAAAATATTTCCCCATCAAGAGTGTACCATTCAGTGTGATATTAAAAATACATCTTATCCAACCCTAAACGCAACCCCAATATTCACCCAAACATATGTGTGTCCTGAACTCTAACCCTAACCGTTACCATATGGGCCCATTCATTCTAATGAATTTCATAGGCTATAATGGAGAATGGAAAAACATCCAAAATTTTTCACCATCAAGTGTATACCATTCAGTGTGATATTAAAAATACATCTTACCCAACCCTAAACCAAACCCCAATATTCACCAGAACATAAGTGTGTCCTGAACTCTAACCCTAACCCTAACCCTTACCATTTGGGCCCATTCATTCTAATGAATCTCATAGGCTATAATGGAGAATGGAAAAACATCCAAAATTTTTCCCCATCAAGTGTATACCATTCAGTGTGATATTAAAAATACATCTTACCCAACCCTAAACCAAACCTCAATATTCACCAGAACATAAGTGTGTCCTGAACTCTAACCCTAACCCTAACCCTTACCATATGGTCCTATTCATTCTAATGAATCTCATAGGCTATAATGGAGAATGGAAAAACATCCAAAATTTTTCCCCATCAAGTGTATACCATTCAGTGTGATATTAAAAATACATCTTACCCAACCCTAAACCAAACCCCAATATTCACCAGAACATAAGTGTGTCCTGAACTCTAACCCTAACCCTAACCCTTACCATATGGGCCCATTCATTCTAATGAATCTCATAGGCTATAATGGAGAATGGAAAAACATCCAAAATTTTTCCCCATCAAGTGTATACCATTCAGTGTGATATTAAAAATACATCTTACCCAACCCTAAACCAAACCTCAATATTCACCAGAACATAAGTGTGTCCTGAACTCTAACCCTAACCCTAACCCTTACCATTTGGGCCCATTCATTCTAATGAATCTCATAGGCTATAATGGAGAATGGAAAAACATCCAAAATTTTTCCCCATCAAGTGTATACCATTCAGTGTGATATTAAAAATACATCTTACCCAACCCTAAACCAAACCTCAATATTCACCAGAACATAAGTGTGTCCTGAACTCTAACCCTAACCCTAACCCTTACCATATGGTCCTATTCATTCTAATGAATCTCATAGGCTATAATGGAGAATGGAAAAACATCCAAAATTTTTCCCCATCAAGTGTATACCATTCAGTGTGATATTAAAAATACATCTTACCCAACCCTAAACCAAACCCCAATATTCACCAGAACATAAGTGTGTCCTGAACTCTAACCCTAACCCTAACCCTTACCATATGGGCCCATTCATTCTAATGAATCTCATAGGCTATAATGGAGAATGGAAAAACATCCAAAATTTTTCCCCATCAAGTGTATACCATTCAGTGTGATATTAAAAATACATCTTACCCAACCCTAAACCAAACCTCAATATTCACCAGAACATAAGTGTGTCCTGAACTCTAACCCTAACCCTAACCCTTACCATTTGGGCCCATTCATTCTAATGAATCTCATAGGCTATAATGGAGAATGGAAAAACATCCAAAATTTTTCCCCATCAAGTGTATACCATTCAGTGTGATATTAAAAATACATCTTACCCAACCCTAAACCAAACCCCAATATTCACCAGAACATAAGTGTGTCCTGAACTCTAACCCTAACCCTAACCGTTACCATATGGGCCCATTCATTCTAATGAATCTCATAGGCTATAATGGAGAATGGAAAAACCTCTAAAATGTTTTCCCATCAAGAGTGTACCATTCAGTGTGATATTAAAAATACATGTTATGCAACCCTAAACCGCACCCCAATATTCACCCAAACATATGTGTGTCCTGAAGTCTAACCCTAACCCTAACCCTTACCATATGGGCCCATTCATTCTAATGAATCTCATATGCTATAATGGAGAATGGAGAATGGAAAAACATCCAAAATTTTTCTCCATCAATACTGTACCATTCAGTGTGATATTAAAAATACATCTTACCCAACCCTAAACCAGACCCCAATTTTAAACCGAACATATGTGTGTCCTGAAGTCTAACCCTAACCCTAACCCTTACCATATGGGCCCATTCATTCTAATGAATCTCATAGGCTATAATGGAGAATGGAAAAACCTCTAAAATTTTTTCCCATCAAGAGTGTACCATTCAGTGTGATATTAAAAATACATGTTATTCAACCCTAAACCCCACCCCAATATTCACCCAAACATATGTGTGTCCTGAAGTCTAACCCTAACCCTAACCCTTACCATATGGGCCCATTCATTCGAATGAATCTCATAGGGTATAATGGAGAATGGAAAAACATCCAAAATTTTTCCCCATCAAGAGTGTGCCATTCAGTGTGATATTAAAAATACATCTTATCCAACCCTAAACCCAACCCCAATATTCACCCAAACGTAAGTGTGTCCTGAACTCTAACCCTAACCCTAACCCTTACCATATGGGCCCATTCATTCTAATGAATCTCATAGGCTATAATGGAGAATGGAAAAACATCCAAAATTTTTCCCCATCAAGTGTATACCATTCAGTGTGATATTAAAAATACATCTTACCTAACCCTAAACCAAACCTCAATATTCACCAGAACATAAGTGTGTCCTGAACTCTAACCCTAACCCTAACCCTTACCATTTGGGCCCATTCATTGTAATGAATCTCATAGGCTATAATGGAGAATGGAAAAACATCCAAAATTTTTCACCATCAAGTGTATACCATTCAGTGTGATATTAAAAATACATCTTACCCAACCCTAAACCAAACCCCAATATTCACCAGAACATAAGTGTGTCCTGAACTCTAACCCTAACCCTAACCGTTACCATATGGGCCCATTCATTCTAATGAATCTCATAGGCTATATTGGAGAATGGAAAAACCTCTAAAATGTTTTCCCATCAAGAGTGTACCATTCAGTGTGATATTAAAAATACATGTTATCCAACCCTAAACCCCACCCCAATATTCACCCAAACATATGTGTGTCCTGAAGTCTAACCCTAACCCTAACCCTTACCATATGGGCCCATTCATTCTAATGAATCTCATAGGCTATAATGGAGAATGGAAAAACATCCAAAATTTTTCCCCATCAAGAGTGTGCCATTCAGTGTGATATTAAAAATACATATTATCCAACCCTAAACCCAACCCCAATATTCACCCAAACGTAAGTGTGTCCTGAACTCTAACCCTAACCCTAACCCTTACCATATGGGCCCATTCATTCTAATGAATCTCATAGGCTATAATGGAGAATGGAAAAACATCCAAAATTTTTCCCCATTAAGACTGTACCACTCAGTGTGATATTAAAAATACATCTTATCCAACCCTAAACCCAACCCCAATATTCACCCAAACATAAGTGTGTCCTGAACTCTAACCCTAACCCTAACCCTTACCATATGGACCCATTCATTCTAATGAATCTCATAGGCTATAATGGAGAATGGAAAAACATCCAAAATTTTTCCCCATCAAGAGTGTACCATTCAGTGTGATATTAAAAATACATCTTATCCAACCCTAAACCCAACCCCAATATTCACCCAAACATAAGTGTGTCCTGAACTCTAACCCTAACCCTAACCCTTACCATATGGGCCCATTCATTCTAATGAATCTCATAGCCTATAATGGAGAATGGAAAAACATCCAAAATATTTCCCCATCAAGAGTGTACCATTCAGTGTGATATTAAAAATACATCTTATCCAACCCTAAACGCAACCCCAATATTCACCCAAACATATGTGTGTCCTGAACTCTAACCCTAACCGTTACCATATGGGCCCATTCATTCTAATGAATTTCATAGGCTATAATGGAGAATGGAAAAACATCCAAAATTTTTCACCATCAAGTGTATACCATTCAGTGTGATATTAAAAATACATCTTACCCAACCCTAAACCAAACCCCAATATTCACCAGAACATAAGTGTGTCCTGAACTCTAACCCTAACCCTAACCCTTACCATTTGGGCCCATTCATTCTAATGAATCTCATAGGCTATAATGGAGAATGGAAAAACATCCAAAATTTTTCCCCATCAAGTGTATACCATTCAGTGTGATATTAAAAATACATCTTACCCAACCCTAAACCAAACCTCAATATTCACCAGAACATAAGTGTGTCCTGAACTCTAACCCTAACCCTAACCCTTACCATATGGTCCTATTCATTCTAATGAATCTCATAGGCTATAATGGAGAATGGAAAAACATCCAAAATTTTTCCCCATCAAGTGTATACCATTCAGTGTGATATTAAAAATACATCTTACCCAACCCTAAACCAAACCCCAATATTCACCAGAACATAAGTGTGTCCTGAACTCTAACCCTAACCCTAACCCTTACCATATGGGCCCATTCATTCTAATGAATCTCATAGGCTATAATGGAGAATGGAAAAACATCCAAAATTTTTCCCCATCAAGTGTATACCATTCAGTGTGATATTAAAAATACATCTTACCCAACCCTAAACCAAACCTCAATATTCACCAGAACATAAGTGTGTCCTGAACTCTAACCCTAACCCTAACCCTTACCATTTGGGCCCATTCATTCTAATGAATCTCATAGGCTATAATGGAGAATGGAAAAACATCCAAAATTTTTCCCCATCAAGTGTATACCATTCAGTGTGATATTAAAAATACATCTTACCCAACCCTAAACCAAACCCCAATATTCACCAGAACATAAGTGTGTCCTGAACTCTAACCCTAACCCTAACCGTTACCATATGGGCCCATTCATTCTAATGAATCTCATAGGCTATAATGGAGAATGGAAAAACCTCTAAAATGTTTTCCCATCAAGAGTGTACCATTCAGTGTGATATTAAAAATACATGTTATGCAACCCTAAACCGCACCCCAATATTCACCCAAACATATGTGTGTCCTGAAGTCTAACCCTAACCCTAACCCTTACCATATGGGCCCATTCATTCTAATGAATCTCATATGCTATAATGGAGAATGGAGAATGGAAAAACATCCAAAATTTTTCTCCATCAATACTGTACCATTCAGTGTGATATTAAAAATACATCTTACCCAACCCTAAACCAGACCCCAATTTTAAACCGAACATATGTGTGTCCTGAAGTCTAACCCTAACCCTAACCCTTACCATATGGGCCCATTCATTCTAATGAATCTCATAGGCTATAATGGAGAATGGAAAAACATCCAAAATTTTTCCCCATCAATAGTGTACCATTCAGTGTGATATTAAAAATACATCTTATCCAAACCTAAACCCAACCCCAATATTCACCCAAACATATGTGTGTCCTGAACTCTAACCCTAACCCTAACTGTTACCATATGGGCCCATTCATTCTAATGAATCTCATAGGCTATAATGGAGAATGGAAAAACCTCTAAAATTTTTTCCCATCAAGAGTGTACCATTCAGTGTGATATTAAAAATACATGTTATCCAACCCTAAACCCCACCCCAATATTCACCCAAACATATGTGTGTCCTGAAGTCTAACCCTAACCCTAACCCTTACCATATGGGCCCATTCATTCTAATGAATCTCATAGGCTATAATGGAGAATGGAAAAACATCCAAAATTTTTCCCCATCAAGAGTGTGCCATTCAGTGTGATATTAAAAATACATCTTATCCAACCCTAAACCCAACCCCAATATTCACCCAAACGTAAGTGTGTCCTGAACTCTAACCCTAACCCTAACCCTTACCATATGGGCCCATTCATTCTAATGAATCTCATAGGCTATAATGGAGAATGGAAAAACATCCAAAATTTTTCCCCATCAAGAGTGTACCATTCAGTGTGATATTAAAAATACATCTTATCCAACCCTAAAACCAACCCCAATATTCACCCAAACATAAGTGTGTCCTGAACTCTAACCCTAACCCTAACCCTTACCATATGGGCCCATTCATTCTAATGAATCTCATAGGCTATAATGGAGAATGGAAAAACATCCAAAATTTTTCCCCATCAAGAGTGTACCATTCAGTGTGATATTAAAAATACATCTTATCCAACCCTAAACCCAACCCCAATATTCACCCAAACATAAGTGTGTCCTGAACTCTAACCCTAACCCAAACCCTTACCATATGGGCCCATTCATTCTAATGAATCTCATAGGCTATAATGGAGAATGGAAAAACATCCAAAATTTTTCCCCATCAAGAGTGTACCATTCAGTGTGATATTAAAAATACATCTTATCCAACCCTAAACGCAACCCCAATATTCACCCAAACATATGTGTGTCCTGAACTCTAACCCTAACCCTAACGGTTACCATATGGGCCCATTCATTCTAATGAATCTCATAGGCTTTAATGGAGAATGGAAAAACAACCAAAATTTTTCCCCATCAAGTGTATACCATTCAGTGTGATATTAAAAATACATCTTACCCAACCCTAAACCAAACCCCAATATTCACCAGAACATAAGTGTGTCCTGAACTCTAACCCTAACCCTAACCCTTACCATATGGGCCCATTCATTCTAATGAATCTCATAGGCTATAATGGAGAATGGAAAAACCTCCAAAATTTTTCCCCATCAAGTGTATACCATTCAGTGTGATATTAAAAATACATCTTACCCAACCCTAAACCAAACCTCAATATTCACCAGAACATAAGTGTGTCCTGAACTCTAACCCTAACCCTAACCCTTACCATATGGTCCTATTCATTCTAATGAATCTCATAGGCTATAATGGAGAATGGAAAAACATCCAAAATTTTTCCCCATCAAGTGTATACCATTCAGTGTGATATTAAAAATACATCTTACCCAACCCTAAACCAAACCCCAATATTCACCAGAACATAAGTGTGTCCTGAACTCTAACCCTAACCCTAACCCTTACCATATTTGCCCATTCATTCTAATGAATCTCATAGGCTATAATGGAGAATGGAAAAACATCCAAAAATTTTCACCATCAAGTGTATACCATTCAGTGTGATATTAAAAATACATCTTACCCAACCCTAAACCAAACCCCAATATTCACCAGAACATAAGTGTGTCCTGAACTCTAACCCTAACCCTAACCCTTACCATATGGGCCCATTCATTCTAATGAATCTCATAGGCTATAATGGAGAATGGAAAACATCCAAAATTTTTCCCCATCAAGTGTATACCATTCAGTGTGATATTAAAAATACATCTTACCCAACCCTAAACCAAACCCCAATATTCACCAGAACATAAGTGTGTCCTGAACTCTAACCCTAACCCTAACCCTTACCATATGGGCCCATTCATTCTAATGAATCTCATAGGCTATAATGGAGAATGGAAAAACATCCAAAATTTTTCCCCATCAAGAGTGTACCATTCAGTGTGATATTAAAAATACATCTTATCAAACCCTAAACCCAACCCCAATATTCACCCAAACATATGTGTGTCCTGAACTCTAACCCTAACCCTAACCGTTACCATATGGGCCCATTCATTCTAATGAATCTCATAGGCTATAATGGAGAATGGAAAAACCTCTAAAATTTTTTCCCATCAAGAGTGTACCATTCAGTGTGATATTAAAAATACATGTTATTCAACCCTAAACCCCACCCCAATATTCACCCAAACATATGTGTGTCCTGAAGTCTAACCCTAACCCAAACCCTTACCATATGGGCCCATTCATTCGAATGAATCTCATAGGGTATAATGGAGAATGGAAAAACATCCAAAATTTTTCCCCATCAAGAGTGTGCCATTCAGTGTGATATTAAAAATACATCTTATCCAACCCTAAACCCAACCCCAATATTCACCCAAACGTAAGTGTGTCCTGAACTCTAACCCTAACCCTAACCCTTACCATATGGGCCCATTCATTCTAATGAATCTCATAGGCTATAATGGAGAATGGAAAAACATCCAAAATTTTTCCCCATCAAGTGTATACCATTCAGTGTGATATTAAAAATACATCTTACCTAACCCTAAACCAAACCTCAATATTCACCAGAACATAAGTGTGTCCTGAACTCTAACCCTAACCCTAACCCTTACCATTTGGGCCCATTCATTCTAATGAATCTCATAGGCTATAATGGAGAATGGAAAAACATCCAAAATTTTTCACCATCAAGTGTATACCATTCAGTGTGATATTAAAAATACATCTTACCCAACCCTAAACCAAACCCCAATATTCACCAGAACATAAGTGTGTCCTGAACTCTAACCCTAACCCTAACCGTTACCATATGGGCCCATTCATTCTAATGAATCTCATAGGCTATATTGGAGAATGGAAAAACCTCTAAAATGTTTTCCCATCAAGAGTGTACCATTCAGTGTGATATTAAAAATACATGTTATCCAACCCTAAACCCCACCCCAATATTCACCCAAACATATGTGTGTCCTGAAGTCTAACCCTAACCCTAACCCTTACCATATGGGCCCATTCATTCTAATGAATATCATAGGCTATAATGGAGAATGGAAAAACATCCAAAATTTTTCCCCATCAAGAGTGTGCCATTCAGTGTGATATTAAAAATACATCTTATCCAACCCTAAACCAAACCTCAATATTCACCAGAACATAAGTGTGTCCTGAACTCTAACCCTAACCCTAACCCTTACCATATGGGCCCATTCATTCTAATGAATCTCATAGGCTATAATGGAGAATGGAAAAACATCCAAAATTTTTCACCATCAAGTGTATACCATTCAGTGTGATATTAAAAATACATCTTACCCAACCCTAAACCAAACCCCAATATTCACCAGAACATAAGTGTGTCCTGAACTCTAACCCTAACCCTAACCCTTACCATATGGGCCCATTCATTCTAATGAATCTCATATGCTATAATGGAGAATGGAGAATGGAAAAACATCCAAAATTTTTCTCCATCAATACTGTACCATTCAGTGTGATATTAAAAATACATTTACCCAACCCTAAACCAGACCCCAATTTTAAACCGAACATATGTGTGTCCTGAAGTCTAACCCTAACCCTAACCCTTACCATATGGGCCCATTCATTCTAATGAATCTCATAGGCTATAATGGAGAATGGAAAAACATCCAAAATTTTTCCCCATCAATAGTGTACCATTCAGTGTGATATTAAAAATACATCTTATCCAAACCTAAACCCAACCCCAATATTCACCCAAACATATGTGTGTCCTGAACTCTAACCCTAACCCTAACTGTTACCATATGGGCCCATTCATTCTAATGAATCTCATAGGCTATAATGGAGAATGGAAAAACCTCTAAAATTTTTTCCCATCAAGAGTGTACCATTCAGTGTGATATTAAAAATACATGTTATCCAACCCTAAACCCCACCCCAATATTCACCCAAACATATGTGTGTCCTGAAGTCTAACCCTAACCCTAACCCTTACCATATGGGCCCATTCATTCTAATGAATCTCATAGGCTATAATGGAGAATGGAAAAACATCCAAAATTTTTCCCCATCAAGAGTGTGCCATTCAGTGTGATATTAAAAATACATCTTATCCAACCCTAAACCCAACCCCAATATTCACCCAAACGTAAGTGTGTCCTGAACTCTAACCCTAACCCTAACCCTTACCATATGGGCCCATTCATTCTAATGAATCTCATAGGCTATAATGGAGAATGGAAAAACATCCAAAATTTTTCCCCATCAAGAGTGTACCATTCAGTGTGATATTAAAAATACATCTTATCCAACCCTAAAACCAACCCCAATATTCACCCAAACATAAGTGTGTCCTGAACTCTAACCCTAACCCTAACCCTTACCATATGGGCCCATTCATTCTAATGAATCTCATAGGCTATAATGGAGAATGGAAAAACATCCAAAATTTTTCCCCATCAAGAGTGTACCATTCAGTGTGATATTAAAAATACATCTTATCCAACCCTAAACCCAACCCCAATATTCACCCAAACATAAGTGTGTCCTGAACTCTAACCCTAACCCAAACCCTTACCATATGGGCCCATTCATTCTAATGAATCTCATAGGCTATAATGGAGAATGGAAAAACATCCAAAATTTTTCCCCATCAAGAGTGTACCATTCAGTGTGATATTAAAAATACATCTTATCCAACCCTAAACGCAACCCCAATATTCACCCAAACATATGTGTGTCCTGAACTCTAACCCTAACCCTAACGGTTACCATATGGGCCCATTCATTCTAATGAATCTCATAGGCTTTAATGGAGAATGGAAAAACAACCAAAATTTTTCCCCATCAAGTGTATACCATTCAGTGTGATATTAAAAATACATCTTACCCAACCCTAAACCAAACCTCAATATTCACCAGAACATAAGTGTGTCCTGAACTCTAACCCTAACCCTAACCCTTACCATATGGTCCTATTCATTCTAATGAATCTCATAGGCTATAATGGAGAATGGAAAAACATCCAAAATTTTTCCCCATCAAGTGTATACCATTCAGTGTGATATTAAAAATACATCTTACCCAACCCTAAACCAAACCCCAATATTCACCAGAACATAAGTGTGTCCTGAACTCTAACCCTAACCCTAACCCTTACCATATTTGCCCATTCATTCTAATGAATCTCATAGGCTATAATGGAGAATGGAAAAACATCCAAAAATTTTCACCATCAAGTGTATACCATTCAGTGTGATATTAAAAATACATCTTACCCAACCCTAAACCAAACCCCAATATTCACCAGAACATAAGTGTGTCCTGAACTCTAACCCTAACCCTAACCCTTACCATATGGGCCCATTCATTCTAATGAATCTCATAGGCTATAATGGAGAATGGAAAACATCCAAAATTTTTCCCCATCAAGTGTATACCATTCAGTGTGATATTAAAAATACATCTTACCCAACCCTAAACCAAACCCCAATATTCACCAGAACATAAGTGTGTCCTGAACTCTAACCCTAACCCTAACCCTTACCATATGGGCCCATTCATTCTAATGAATCTCATAGGCTATAATGGAGAATGGAAAAACATCCAAAATTTTTCCCCATCAAGAGTGTACCATTCAGTGTGATATTAAAAATACATCTTATCAAACCCTAAACCCAACCCCAATATTCACCCAAACATATGTGTGTCCTGAACTCTAACCCTAACCCTAACCGTTACCATATGGGCCCATTCATTCTAATGAATCTCATAGGCTATAATGGAGAATGGAAAAACCTCTAAAATTTTTTCCCATCAAGAGTGTACCATTCAGTGTGATATTAAAAATACATGTTATTCAACCCTAAACCCCACCCCAATATTCACCCAAACATATGTGTGTCCTGAAGTCTAACCCTAACCCTAACCCTTACCATATGGGCCCATTCATTCGAATGAATCTCATAGGGTATAATGGAGAATGGAAAAACATCCAAAATTTTTCCCCATCAAGAGTGTGCCATTCAGTGTGATATTAAAAATACATCTTATCCAACCCTAAACCCAACCCCAATATTCACCCAAACGTAAGTGTGTCCTGAACTCTAACCCTAACCCTAACCCTTACCATATGGGCCCATTCATTCTAATGAATCTCATAGGCTATAATGGAGAATGGAAAAACATCCAAAATTTTTCCCCATCAAGTGTATACCATTCAGTGTGATATTAAAAATACATCTTACCTAACCCTAAACCAAACCTCAATATTCACCAGAACATAAGTGTGTCCTGAACTCTAACCCTAACCCTAACCCTTACCATTTGGGCCCATTCATTCTAATGAATCTCATAGGCTATAATGGAGAATGGAAAAACATCCAAAATTTTTCACCATCAAGTGTATACCATTCAGTGTGATATTAAAAATACATCTTACCCAACCCTAAACCAAACCCCAATATTCACCAGAACATAAGTGTGTCCTGAACTCTAACCCTAACCCTAACCGTTACCATATGGGCCCATTCATTCTAATGAATCTCATAGGCTATATTGGAGAATGGAAAAACCTCTAAAATGTTTTCCCATCAAGAGTGTACCATTCAGTGTGATATTAAAAATACATGTTATCCAACCCTAAACCCCACCCCAATATTCACCCAAACATATGTGTGTCCTGAAGTCTAACCCTAACCCTAACCCTTACCATATGGGCCCATTCATTCTAATGAATCTCATAGGCTATAATGGAGAATGGAAAAACATCCAAAATTTTTCCCCATCAAGAGTGTGCCATTCAGTGTGATATTAAAAATACATATTATCCAACCCTAAACCCAACCCCAATATTCACCCAAACGTAAGTGTGTCCTGAACTCTAACCCTAACCCTAACCCTTACCATATGGGGCCCATTCATTCTAATGAATCTCATAGGCTATAATGGAGAATGGAAAAACATCCAAAATTTTTCCCCATTAAGACTGTACCACTCAGTGTGATATTAAAAATACATCTTATCCAACCCTAAACCCAACCCCAATATTCACCCAAACATAAGTGTGTCCTGAACTCTAACCCTAACCCTAACCCTTACCATATGGACCCATTCATTCTAATGAATCTCATAGGCTATAATGGAGAATGGAAAAACATCCAAAATTTTTCCCCATCAAGAGTGTACCATTCAGTGTGATATTAAAAATACATCTTATCCAACCCTAAACCCAACCCAATATTCACCCAAACATAAGTGTGTCCTGAACTCTAACCCTAACCCTAACCCTTACCATATGGGCCCATTCATTCTAATGA
The DNA here is from genome assembly GCF_032191835.1 of Heteronotia binoei. Classification (NCBI taxonomy): domain Eukaryota; kingdom Metazoa; phylum Chordata; class Lepidosauria; order Squamata; family Gekkonidae; genus Heteronotia; species Heteronotia binoei. The sequence continues at coordinate 19,414,285 of NC_083226.1, read as the reverse complement.
ATCTCATAGCCTATAATGGAGAATGGAAAAACATCCAAAATATTTCCCCATCAAGAGTGTACCATTCAGTGTGATATTAAAAATACATCTTATCCAACCCTAAACGCAACCCCAATATTCACCCAAACATATGTGTGTCCTGAACTCTAACCCTAACCGTTACCATATGGGCCCATTCATTCTAATGAATTTCATAGGCTATAATGGAGAATGGAAAAACATCCAAAATTTTTCACCATCAAGTGTATACCATTCAGTGTGATATTAAAAATACATCTTACCCAACCCTAAACCAAACCCCAATATTCACCAGAACATAAGTGTGTCCTGAACTCTAACCCTAACCCTAACCCTTACCATTTGGGCCCATTCATTCTAATGAATCTCATAGGCTATAATGGAGAATGGAAAAACATCCAAAATTTTTCCCCATCAAGTGTATACCATTCAGTGTGATATTAAAAATACATCTTACCCAACCCTAAACCAAACCTCAATATTCACCAGAACATAAGTGTGTCCTGAACTCTAACCCTAACCCTAACCCTTACCATATGGTCCTATTCATTCTAATGAATCTCATAGGCTATAATGGAGAATGGAAAAACATCCAAAATTTTTCCCCATCAAGTGTATACCATTCAGTGTGATATTAAAAATACATCTTACCCAACCCTAAACCAAACCCCAATATTCACCAGAACATAAGTGTGTCCTGAACTCTAACCCTAACCCTAACCCTTACCATATGGGCCCATTCATTCTAATGAATCTCATAGGCTATAATGGAGAATGGAAAAACATCCAAAATTTTTCCCCATCAAGTGTATACCATTCAGTGTGATATTAAAAATACATCTTACCCAACCCTAAACCAAACCTCAATATTCACCAGAACATAAGTGTGTCCTGAACTCTAACCCTAACCCTAACCCTTACCATTTGGGCCCATTCATTCTAATGAATCTCATAGGCTATAATGGAGAATGGAAAAACATCCAAAATTTTTCCCCATCAAGTGTATACCATTCAGTGTGATATTAAAAATACATCTTACCCAACCCTAAACCAAACCCCAATATTCACCAGAACATAAGTGTGTCCTGAACTCTAACCCTAACCCTAACCGTTACCATATGGGCCCATTCATTCTAATGAATCTCATAGGCTATAATGGAGAATGGAAAAACCTCTAAAATGTTTTCCCATCAAGAGTGTACCATTCAGTGTGATATTAAAAATACATGTTATGCAACCCTAAACCGCACCCCAATATTCACCCAAACATATGTGTGTCCTGAAGTCTAACCCTAACCCTAACCCTTACCATATGGGCCCATTCATTCTAATGAATCTCATATGCTATAATGGAGAATGGAGAATGGAAAAACATCCAAAATTTTTCTCCATCAATACTGTACCATTCAGTGTGATATTAAAAATACATCTTACCCAACCCTAAACCAGACCCCAATTTTAAACCGAACATATGTGTGTCCTGAAGTCTAACCCTAACCCTAACCCTTACCATATGGGCCCATTCATTCTAATGAATCTCATAGGCTATAATGGAGAATGGAAAAACATCCAAAATTTTTCCCCATCAATAGTGTACCATTCAGTGTGATATTAAAAATACATCTTATCCAAACCTAAACCCAACCCCAATATTCACCCAAACATATGTGTGTCCTGAACTCTAACCCTAACCCTAACTGTTACCATATGGGCCCATTCATTCTAATGAATCTCATAGGCTATAATGGAGAATGGAAAAACCTCTAAAATTTTTCCCCATCAAGAGTGTACCATTCAGTGTGATATTAAAAATACATGTTATCCAACCCTAAACCCCACCCCAATATTCACCCAAACATATGTGTGTCCTGAAGTCTAACCCTAACCCTAACCCTTACCATATGGGCCCATTCATTCTAATGAATATCATAGGCTATAATGGAGAATGGAAAAACATCCAAAATTTTTCCCCATCAAGAGTGTGCCATTCAGTGTGATATTAAAAATACATCTTACCCAACCCTAAACCAGACCCCAATTTTAAACCGAACATATGTGTGTCCTGAAGTCTAACCCTAACCCTAACCCTTACCATATGGGCCCATTCATTCTAATGAATCTCATAGGCTATAATGGAGAATGGAAAAACATCCAAAATTTTTCCCCATCAATAGTGTACCATTCAGTGTGATATTAAAAATACATCTTATCCAAACCTAAACCCAACCCCAATATTCACCCAAACATATGTGTGTCCTGAACTCTAACCCTAACCCTAACTGTTACCATATGGGCCCATTCATTCTAATGAATCTCATAGGCTATAATGTAGAATGGAAAAACCTCTAAAATTTTTCCCCATCAAGAGTGTACCATTCAGTGTGATATTAAAAATACATGTTATCCAACCCTAAACCCCACCCCAATATTCACCCAAACATATGTGTGTCCTGAAGTCTAACCCTAACCCTAACCCTTACCATATGGGCCCCATTCATTCTAATGAATATCATAGGCTATAATGGAGAATGGAAAAACATCCAAAATTTTTCCCCATCAAGAGTGTGCCATTCAGTGTGATATTAAAAATACATCTTATCCAACCCTAAACCAAACCTCAATATTCACCAGAACATAAGTGTGTCCTGAACTCTAACCCTAACCCTAACCCTTACCATATGGGCCCATTCATTCTAATGAATCTCATAGGCTATAATGGAGAATGGAAAAACATCCAAAATTTTTCACCATCAAGTGTATACCATTCAGTGTGATATTAAAAATACATCTTACCCAACCCTAAACCAAACCCCAATATTCACCAGAACATAAGTGTGTCCTGAACTCTAACCCTAACCCTAACCCTTACCATATGGGCCCATTCATTCTAATGAATCTCATATGCTATAATGGAGAATGGAAAAACATCCAAAATTTTTCTCCATCAATACTGTACCATTCAGTGTGATATTAAAAATACATTTACCCAACCCTAAACCAGACCCCAATTTTAAACCGAACATATGTGTGTCCTGAAGTCTAACCCTAACCCTAACCCTTACCATATGGGCCCATTCATTCTAATGAATCTCATAGGCTATAATGGAGAATGGAAAAACATCCAAAATTTTTCCCCATCAATAGTGTACCATTCAGTGTGATATTAAAAATACATCTTATCCAAACCTAAACCCAACCCCAATATTCACCCAAACATATGTGTGTCCTGAACTCTAACCCTAACCCTAACTGTTACCATATGGGCCCATTCATTCTAATGAATCTCATAGGCTATAATGGAGAATGGAAAAAACCTCTAAAATTTTTTCCCATCAAGAGTGTACCATTCAGTGTGATATTAAAAATACATGTTATCCAACCCTAAACCCCACCCCAATATTCACCCAAACATATGTGTGTCCTGAAGTCTAACCCTAACCCTAACCCTTACCATATGGGCCCATTCATTCTAATGAATATCATAGGCTATAATGGAGAATGGAAAAACATCCAAAATTTTTCCCCATCAAGGGTGTGCCATTCAGTGTGATATTAAAAATACATCTTATCCAACCCTAAACCCAACCCCAATATTCACCCAAACGTAAGTGTGTCCTGAACTCTAACCCTAACCCTAACCCTTACCATATGGGCCCATTCATTCTAATGAATCTCATAGGCTATAATGGAGAATGGAAAAAAACATCCAAAATTTTTCCCCATCAAGAGTGTACCATTCAGTGTGATATTAAAAATACATCTTATCCAACCCTAAACCAAACCCCAATATTCACCCAAACATAAGTGTTTTCCTGAACTCTAACCCTAACCCTAACCCTTACCATATGGGCCCATTCATTCTAATGAATCTCATAGGCTATAATGGAGAATGGAAAAACATCCAAAATTTTTCCCCATCAAGTGTATACCATTCAGTGTGATATTAAAAATACATCTTACCCAACCCTAAACCAAACCCCAATATTCACCAGAACATAAGTGTGTCCTGAACTCTAACCCTAACCCTAACCCTTACCATATGGGCCCATTCATTCTAATGAATCTCATAGGCTATAATGGAGAATGGAAAAAACCTCTAAAAATTTTTCCCATCAAGAGTATACCATTCAGTGTGATATTAAAAATACATGTTATGCAACCCTAAACCGCACCCCAATATTCACCCAAACATATGTGTGTCCTGAAGTCTAACCCTAACCCTAACCCTTACCATATGGGCCCATTCATTCTAATGAATCTCATAGGCTATAATGGAGAATGGAAAAACATCCAAAATTTTTCCCCATCAATAGTGTACCATTCAGTGTGTTATTAAAAATACATCTTATCCAACCCTAAACCCAACCCCAATATTCACCCAAACATATGTGTGTCCTGAACTCTAACCCTAACCCTAACCGTTACCATATGGGCCCATTCATTCTAATGAATCTCATAGGCTATAATGGAGAATGGAAAAACATCCAAAATTTTTCACCATCAAGTGTATACCATTCAGTGTGATATTAAAAATACATCTTACCCAACCCTAAACCAGACCCCCAATTTTAAACCGAACATATGTTTGTCCTGAAGTCTAACCCTAACCCTAACCCTTACCATATGGGCCCATTCATTCTAATGAATCTCATAGGCTATAATGGAGAATGGAAAAACATCCAAAATTTTTCCCCATCAAGACTGTACCATTCAGTGTGATATTAAAAATACATCTTATCCAACCCTAAACCCAACCCCAATATTCACCCAAACATAAGTGTGTCCTGAACTCTAACCCTAACCCCTAACCCTTACCATATGGGCCCATTCATTCTAATGAATCTCATAGGGTATAATGGAGAATGGAAAAACATCCAAAATTTTTCCCCCATCAAGAGTGTACCATTCAGTGTGATATTAAAAATACATCTTATCCAACCCTAAACCCAACCCCAATATTCACCCAAACATATGTGTGTCCTGAACTCTAACCCTAACCCTAACCCTTACCATATGGGCCCATTCATTCTAATGAATCTCATAGGCTATAATGGAGAATGGAAAAACATCCAAAAATTTTCACCATCAAGTGTATACCATTCAGTGTGATATTAAAAATACATCTTACCCAACCCTAAACCAAACCCCAATATTCACCAGAACATAAGTGTGTCCTGAACTCTAACCCTAACCCTAACCCTTACCATATGGGCCCATTCATTCTAATGAATCTCATAGGCTATAATGGAGAATGGAAAACATCCAAAAATTTTTCCCATCAAGTGTATACCATTCAGTGTGATATTAAAAATACATCTTACCCAACCCTAAACCAAACCTCAATATTCACCAGAACATAAGTGTGTCCTGAACTCTAACCCTAACCCTAACCCTTACCATATGGGCCCATTCATTCTAATGAATCTCATAGGCTATAATGGAGAATGGAAAAACATCCAAAAATTTTCACCATCAAGTGTATACCATTCAGTGTGATATTAAAAATACATCTTACCCAACCCTAAACCAAACCCCAATATTCACCAGAACATAAGTGTGTCCTGAACTCTAACCCTAACCCTAACCCTTACCATATGGGCCCATTCATTCTAATGAATCTCATAGGCTATAATGGAGAATGGAAAACATCCAAAATTTTTCCCCATCAAGTGTATACCATTCAGTGTGATATTAAAAATACATCTTACCCAACCCTAAACCCCACCCCAATATTCACCCAAACATATGTGTGTCCTGAAGTCTAACCCTAACCCTAACCCTTACCATATGGGCCCATTCATTCTAATGAATCTCATAGGCTATAATGGAGAATGGAAAAACATCCAAAATTTTTCCCCATCAAGACTGTACCATTCAGTGTGATATTAAAAATACATCTTATCCAACCCTAAACCCAACCCCAATATTCACCCAAACATAAGTGTGTCCTGAACTCTAACCCTAACCCTAACCCTTACCATATGGGCCCATTCATTCTAATGAATCTCATAGGGTATAATGGAGAATGGAAAAACATCCAAAATTTTTCCCCATCAAGAGTGTACCATTCAGTGTGATATTAAAAATACATCTTATCCAACCCTAAACCCAACCCCAATATTCACCCAAACATATGTGTGTCCTGAACTCTAACCCTAACCCTAACCCTCATATGGGCCCATTCATTCTAATGAATCTCATAGGCTATAATGGAGAATGGAAAAACATCCAAAAATTTTCACCATCAAGTGTATACCATTCAGTGTGATATTAAAAATACATCTTACCCAACCCTAAACCAAACCCCAATATTCACCAGAACATAAGTGTGTCCTGAACTCTAACCCTAACCCTAACCCTTACCATATGGGCCCATTCATTCTAATGAATCTCATAGGCTATAATGGAGAATGGAAAACATCCAAAAATTTTTCCCATCAAGTGTATACCATTCAGTGTGATATTAAAAATACATCTTACCCAACCCTAAACCAAACCTCAATATTCACCAGAACATAAGTGTGTCCTGAACTCTAACCCTAACCCTAACCCTTACCATATGGGCCCATTCATTCTAATGAATCTCATAGGCTATAATGGAGAATGGAAAAACATCCAAAAATTTTCACCATCAAGTGTATACCATTCAGTGTGATATTAAAAATACATCTTACCCAACCCTAAACCAAACCCCAATATTCACCAGAACATAAGTGTGTCCTGAACTCTAACCCTAACCCTAACCCTTACCATATGGGCCCATTCATTCTAATAAATCTCATAGGCTATAATGGAGAATGGAAAACATCCAAAATTTTTCCCCATCAAGTGTATACCATTCAGTGTGATATTAAAAATACATCTTACCCAACCCTAAACCCCACCCCAATATTCACCCAAACATATGTGTGTCCTGAAGTCTAACCCTAACCCTAACCCTTACCATATGGGCCCATTCATTCTAATGAATCTCATAGGCTATAATGGAGAATGGAAAAACATCCAAAATTTTTCCCCATCAATAGTGTACCATTCAGTGTGATATTAAAAATACATCTTATCCAAACCTAAACCCAACCCCAATATTCACCCAAACATATGTGTGTCCTGAACTCTAACCCTAACCCTAACTGTTACCATATGGGCCCATTCATTCTAATGAATCTCATAGGCTATAATGGAGAATGGAAAAACCTCTAAAATTTTTTCCCATCAAGAGTGTACCATTCAGTGTGATATTAAAAATACATGTTATCCAACCCTAAACCCCACCCCAATATTCACCCAAACATATGTGTGTCCTGAAGTCTAACCCTAACCAAAACCCTTACCATATGGGCCCATTCATTCTAATGAATCTCATAGGCTATAATGGAGAATGGAAAAACATCCAAAATTTTTCCCCATCAATAGTGTACCATTCAGTGTGATATTAAAAATACATCTTATCCAAACCTAAACCCAACCCCAATATTCACCCAAACATATGTGTGTCCTGAACTCTAACCCTAACCCTAACTGTTACCATATGGGCCCATTCATTCTAATGAATCTCATAGGCTATAATGGAGAATGGAAAAACCTCTAAAATTTTTCCCCATCAAGAGTGTACCATTCAGTGTGATATTAAAAATACATGTTATCCAACCCTAAACCCCACCCCAATATTCACCCAAACATATGTGTGTCCTGAAGTCTAACCCTAACCCTAACCCTTACCATATGGGCCCATTCATTCTAATGAATATCATAGGCTATAATGGAGAATGGAAAAACATCCAAAATTTTTCCCCATCAAGAGTGTGCCATTCAGTGTGATATTAAAAATACATCTTACCCAACCCTAAACCAGACCCCAATTTTAAACCGAACATATGTGTGTCCTGAAGTCTAACCCTAACCCTAACCCTTACCATATGGGCCCATTCATTCTAATGAATCTCATAGGCTATAATGGAGAATGGAAAAACATCCAAAATTTTTCCCCATCAATAGTGTACCATTCAGTGTGATATTAAAAATACATCTTATCCAAACCTAAACCCAACCCCAATATTCACCCAAACATATGTGTGTCCTGAACTCTAACCCTAACCCTAACTGTTACCATATGGGCCCATTCATTCTAATGAATCTCATAGGCTATAATGGAGAATGGAAAAACCTCTAAAATTTTTCCCCATCAAGAGTGTACCATTCAGTGTGATATTAAAAATACATGTTATCCAACCCTAAACCCCACCCCAATATTCACCCAAACATATGTGTGTCCTGAAGTCTAACCCTAACCCTAACCCTTACCATATGGGCCCATTCATTCTAATGAATATCATAGGCTATAATGGAGAATGGAAAAACATCCAAAATTTTTCCCCATCAAGAGTGTGCCATTCAGTGTGATATTAAAAATACATCTTATCCAACCCTAAACCAAACCTCAATATTCACCAGAACATAAGTGTGTCCTGAACTCTAACCCTAACCCTAACCCTTACCATATGGGCCCATTCATTCTAATGAATCTCATAGGCTATAATGGAGAATGGAAAAACATCCAAAATTTTTCCCCATCAAGTGTATACCATTCAGTGTGATATTAAAAATACATCTTACCCAACCCTAAACCAAACCCCAATATTCACCAGAACATAAGTGTGTCCTGAACTCTAACCCTAACCCTAACCCTTACCATATGGGCCCATTCATTCTAATGAATCTCATATGCTATAATGGAGAATGGAGAATGGAAAAACCTCTAAAATTTTTTCCCATCAAGAGTGTACCATTCAGTGTGATATTAAAAATACATGTTATCCAACCCTAAACCCCACCCCAATATTCACCCAAACATATGTGTGTCCTGAAGTCTAACCCTAACCCTAACCCTTACCATATGGGCCCATTCATTCTAATGAATCTCATAGGCTATAATGGAGAATGGAAAAACATCCAAAATTTTTCCCCATCAATAGTGTACCATTCAGTGTGATATTAAAAATACATCTTATCCAAACCTAAACCCAACCCCAATATTCACCCAAACATATGTGTGTCCTGAACTCTAACCCTAACCCTAACTGTTACCATATGGGCCCATTCATTCTAATGAATCTCATAGGCTATAATGGAGAATGGAAAAACCTCTAAAATTTTTCCCCATCAAGAGTGTACCATTCAGTGTGATATTAAAAATACATGTTATCCAACCCTAAACCCCACCCCAATATTCACCCAAACATATGTGTGTCCTGAAGTCTAACCCTAACCCTAACCCTTACCATATGGGCCCATTCATTCTAATGAATATCATAGGCTATAATGGAGAATGGAAAAACATCCAAAATTTTTCCCCATCAAGAGTGTGCCATTCAGTGTGATATTAAAAATACATCTTACCCAACCCTAAACCAGACCCCAATTTTAAACCGAACATATGTGTGTCCTGAAGTCTAACCCTAACCCTAACCCTTACCATATGGGCCCATTCATTCTAATGAATCTCATAGGCTATAATGGAGAATGGAAAAACATCCAAAATTTTTCCCCATCAATAGTGTACCATTCAGTGTGATATTAAAAATACATCTTATCCAAACCTAAACCCAACCCCAATATTCACCCAAACATATGTGTGTCCTGAACTCTAACCCTAACCCTAACTGTTACCATATGGGCCCATTCATTCTAATGAATCTCATAGGCTATAATGGAGAATGGAAAAACCTCTAAAATTTTTCCCCATCAAGAGTGTACCATTCAGTGTGATATTAAAAATACATGTTATCCAACCCTAAACCCCACCCCAATATTCACCCAAACATATGTGTGTCCTGAAGTCTAACCCTAACCCTAACCCTTACCATATGGGCCCATTCATTCTAATGAATATCATAGGCTATAATGGAGAATGGAAAAACATCCAAAATTTTTCCCCATCAAGAGTGTGCCATTCAGTGTGATATTAAAAATACATCTTATCCAACCCTAAACCAAACCTCAATATTCACCAGAACATAAGTGTGTCCTGAACTCTAACCCTAACCCTAACCCTTACCATATGGGCCCATTCATTCTAATGAATCTCATAGGCTATAATGGAGAATGGAAAAACATCCAAAATTTTTCCCCATCAAGTGTATACCATTCAGTGTGATATTAAAAATACATCTTACCCAACCCTAAACCAAACCCCAATATTCACCAGAACATAAGTGTGTCCTGAACTCTAACCCTAACCCTAACCCTTACCATATGGGCCCATTCATTCTAATGAATCTCATATGCTATAATGGAGAATGGAGAATGGAAAAACATCCAAAATTTTTCTCCATCAATACTGTACCATTCAGTGTGATATTAAAAATACATTTACCCAACCCTAAACCAGACCCCAATTTTAAACCGAACATATGTGTGTCCTGAAGTCTAACCCTAACCCTAACCCTTACCATATGGGCCCATTCATTCTAATGAATCTCATAGGCTATAATGGAGAATGGAAAAACATCCAAAATTTTTCCCCATCAATAGTGTACCATTCAGTGTGATATTAAAAATACATCTTATCCAAACCTAAACCCAACCCCAATATTCACCCAAACATATGTGTGTCCTGAACTCTAACCCTAACCCTAACTGTTACCATATGGGCCCATTCATTCTAATGAATCTCATAGGCTATAATGGAGAATGGAAAAACCTCTAAAATTTTTTCCCATCAAGAGTGTACCATTCAGTGTGATATTAAAAATACATGTTATCCAACCCTAAACCCCACCCCAATATTCACCCAAACATATGTGTGTCCTGAAGTCTAACCCTAACCCTAACCCTTACCATATGGGCCCATTCATTCTAATGAATCTCATAGGCTATAATGGAGAATGGAAAAACATCCAAAATTTTTCCCCATCAAGAGTGTGCCATTCAGTGTGATATTAAAAATACATCTTATCCAACCCTAAACCCAACCCCAATATTCACCCAAACGTAAGTGTGTCCTGAACTCTAACCCTAACCCTAACCCTTACCATATGGGCCCATTCATTCTAATGAATCTCATAGGCTATAATGGAGAATGGAAAAACATCCAAAATTTTTCCCCATCAAGAGTGTACCATTCAGTGTGATATTAAAAATACATCTTATCCAACCCTAAAACCAACCCCAATATTCACCCAAACATAAGTGTGTCCTGAACTCTAACCCTAACCCTAACCCTTACCATATGGGCCCATTCATTCTAATGAATCTCATAGGGTATAATGGAGAATGGAAAAACATCCAAAATTTTTCCCCATCAAGAGTGTACCATTCAGTGTGATATTAAAAATACATCTTATCCAACCCTAAACCCAACCCCAATATTCACCCAAACATAAGTGTGTCCTGAACTCTAACCCTAACCCAAACCCTTACCATATGGGCCCATTCATTCTAATGAATCTCATAGGCTATAATGGAGAATGGAAAAACATCCAAAATTTTTCCCCATCAAGAGTGTACCATTCAGTGTGATATTAAAAATACATCTTATCCAACCCTAAACGCAACCCCAATATTCACCCAAACATATGTGTGTCCTGAACTCTAACCCTAACCCTAACGGTTACCATATGGGCCCATTCATTCTAATGAATCTCATAGGCTTTAATGGAGAATGGAAAAACAACCAAAATTTTTCCCCATCAAGTGTATACCATTCAGTGTGATATTAAAAATACATCTTACCCAACCCTAAACCAAACCCCAATATTCACCAGAACATAAGTGTGTCCTGAACTCTAACCCTAACCCTAACCCTTACCATATGGGCCCATTCATTCTAATGAATCTCATAGGCTATAATGGAGAATGGAAAAACCTCCAAAATTTTTCCCCATCAAGTGTATACCATTCAGTGTGATATTAAAAATACATCTTACCCAACCCTAAACCAAACCTCAATATTCACCAGAACATAAGTGTGTCCTGAACTCTAACCCTAACCCTAACCCTTACCATATGGTCCTATTCATTCTAATGAATCTCATAGGCTATAATGGAGAATGGAAAAACATCCAAAATTTTTCCCCATCAAGTGTATACCATTCAGTGTGATATTAAAAATACATCTTACCCAACCCTAAACCAAACCCCAATATTCACCAGAACATAAGTGTGTCCTGAACTCTAACCCTAACCCTAACCCTTACCATATGGGCCCATTCATTCTAATGAATCTCATAGGCTATAATGGAGAATGGAAAAACATCCAAAAATTTTCACCATCAAGTGTATACCATTCAGTGTGATATTAAAAATACATCTTACCCAACCCTAAACCAAACCCCAATATTCACCAGAACATAAGTGTGTCCTGAACTCTAACCCTAACCCTAACCCTTACCATATGGGCCCATTCATTCTAATGAATCTCATAGGCTATAATGGAGAATGGAAAACATCCAAAATTTTTCCCCATCAAGTGTATACCATTCAGTGTGATATTAAAAATACATCTTACCCAACCCTAAACCAAACCTCAATATTCACCAGAACATAAGTGTGTCCTGAACTCTAACCCTAACCCTAACCCTTACCATATGGGCCCATTCATTCTAATGAATCTCATAGGCTATAATGGAGAATGGAAAAACATCCAAAAATTTTCACCATCAAGTGTATACCATTCAGTGTGATATTAAAAATACATCTTACCCAACCCTAAACCAAACCCCAATATTCACCAGAACATAAGTGTGTCCTGAACTCTAACCCTAACCCTTACCATATGGGCCCATTCATTCTAATGAATCTCATAGGCTATAATGGAGAATGGAAAACATCCAAAATTTTTCCCCATCAAGTGTATACCATTCAGTGTGATATTAAAAATACATCTTACCCAACCCTAAACCAGACCCCAATTTTAAACCGAACATATGTGTGTCCTGAAGTCTAAACCTAACCCTAACCCTTACCATATGGGCCCATTCATTCTAATGAATCTCATAGGCTATAATGGAGAATGGAAAAACATCCAAAATTTTTCCCCATCAATAGTGTACCATTCAGTGTGATATTAAAAATACATCTTATCCAAACCTAAACCCAACCCCAATATTCACCCAAACATATGTGTGTCCTGAACTCTAACCCTAACCCTAACTGTTACCATATGGGCCCATTCATTCTAATGAATCTCATAGGCTATAATGGAGAATGGAAAAACCTCTAAAATTTTTTCCCATCAAGAGTGTACCATTCAGTGTGATATTAAAAATACATGTTATCCAACCCTAAACCCCACCCCAATATTCACCCAAACATATGTGTGTCCTGAAGTCTAACCCTAACCCTAACCCTTACCATATGGGCCCATTCATTCTAATGAATCTCATAGGCTATAATGGAGAATGGAAAAACATCCAAAATTTTTCCCCATCAAGAGTGTGCCATTCAGTGTGATATTAAAAATACATCTTATCCAACCCTAAACCCAACCCCAATATTCACCCAAACGTAAGTGTGTCCTGAACTCTAACCCTAACCCTAACCCTTACCATATGGGCCCATTCATTCTAATGAATCTCATAGGCTATAATGGAGAATGGAAAAACATCCAAAATTTTTCCCCATCAAGAGTGTACCATTCAGTGTGATATTAAAAATACATCTTATCCAACCCTAAAACCAACCCCAATATTCACCCAAACATAAGTGTGTCCTGAACTCTAACCCTAACCCTAACCCTTACCATATGGGCCCATTCATTCTAATGAATCTCATAGGGTATAATGGAGAATGGAAAAACATCCAAAATTTTTCCCCATCAAGAGTGTACCATTCAGTGTGATATTAAAAATACATCTTATCCAACCCTAAACCCAACCCCAATATTCACCCAAACATAAGTGTGTCCTGAACTCTAACCCTAACCCAAACCCTTACCATATGGGCCCATTCATTCTAATGAATCTCATAGGCTATAATGGAGAATGGAAAAACATCCAAAATTTTTCCCCATCAAGAGTGTACCATTCAGTGTGATATTAAAAATACATCTTATCCAACCCTAAACGCAACCCCAATATTCACCCAAACATATGTGTGTCCTGAACTCTAACCCTAACCCTAACGGTTACCATATGGGCCCATTCATTCTAATGAATCTCATAGGCTTTAATGGAGAATGGAAAAACAACCAAAATTTTTCCCCATCAAGTGTATACCATTCAGTGTGATATTAAAAATACATCTTACCCAACCCTAAACCAAACCCCAATATTCACCAGAACATAAGTGTGTCCTGAACTCTAACCCTAACCCTAACCCTTACCATATGGGCCCATTCATTCTAATGAATCTCATAGGCTATAATGGAGAATGGAAAAACCTCCAAAATTTTTCCCCATCAAGTGTATACCATTCAGTGTGATATTAAAAATACATCTTACCCAACCCTAAACCAAACCTCAATATTCACCAGAACATAAGTGTGTCCTGAACTCTAACCCTAACCCTAACCCTTACCATATGGTCCTATTCATTCTAATGAATCTCATAGGCTATAATGGAGAATGGAAAAACATCCAAAATTTTTCCCCATCAAGTGTATACCATTCAGTGTGATATTAAAAATACATCTTACCCAACCCTAAACCAAACCCCAATATTCACCAGAACATAAGTGTGTCCTGAACTCTAACCCTAACCCTAACCCTTACCATATGGGCCCATTCATTCTAATGAATCTCATAGGCTATAATGGAGAATGGAAAAACATCCAAAAATTTTCACCATCAAGTGTATACCATTCAGTGTGATATTAAAAATACATCTTACCCAACCCTAAACCAAACCCCAATATTCACCAGAACATAAGTGTGTCCTGAACTCTAACCCTAACCCTAACCCTTACCATATGGGCCCATTCATTCTAATGAATCTCATAGGCTATAATGGAGAATGGAAAACATCCAAAATTTTTCCCCATCAAGTGTATACCATTCAGTGTGATATTAAAAATACATCTTACCCAACCCTAAACCAAACCTCAATATTCACCAGAACATAAGTGTGTCCTGAACTCTAACCCTAACCCTAACCCTTACCATATGGGCCCATTCATTCTAATGAATCTCATAGGCTATAATGGAGAATGGAAAAACATCCAAAAATTTTCACCATCAAGTGTATACCATTCAGTGTGATATTAAAAATACATCTTACCCAACCCTAAACCAAACCCCAATATTCACCAGAACATAAGTGTGTCCTGAACTCTAACCCTAACCCTTACCATATGGGCCCATTCATTCTAATGAATCTCATAGGCTATAATGGAGAATGGAAAACATCCAAAATTTTTCCCCATCAAGTGTATACCATTCAGTGTGATATTAAAAATACATCTTACCCAACCCTAAACCAGACCCCAATTTTAAACCGAACATATGTGTGTCCTGAAGTCTAAACCTAACCCTAACCCTTACCATATGGGCCCATTCATTCTAATGAATCTCATAGGCTATAATGGAGAATGGAAAAACATCCAAAATTTTTCCCCATCAAGAGTGTACCATTCAGTGTGATATTAAAAATACATCTTATCCAAACCTAAACCCAACCCCAATATTCACCCAAACATATGTGTGTCCTGAACTCTAACCCTAACCCTAACCCTTACCATATGGGCCCATTCATTCTAATGAATCTCATAGCCTATAATGGAGAATGGAAAAACATCCAAAATTTTTCCCCATCAAGAGTGTACCATTCAGTGTGATATTAAAAATACATCTTATCCAACCCTAAACCCAACCCCAATATTCACCCAAACATAAGTGTGTCCTGAACTCTATCCCTAACCCAAACCCTTACCATATGGGCCCATTCATTCTAATGAATCTCATAGGCTATAATGGAGAATGGAAAAAACATCCAAAATTTTTCCCCATCAAGAGTGTACCATTCAGTGTGATATTAAAAATACATCTTATCCAACCCTAAACCAAACCCCAATATTCACCCAAACATAAGTGTGTCCTGAACTCTAACCCTAACCCTAACCCTTACCATATGGGCCCATTCATTCTAATGAATCTCATAGGCTATAATGGAGAATGGAAAAACATCCAAAATTTTTCCCCATCAAAAGTGTACCATTCAGTGTGATATTAAAAATACATCTTATCCAACCCTAAACGCAACCCCAATATTCACCAAAACATATGTGTGTCCTGAACTCTAACCCTAACCCTAACCGTTACCATATGGGCCCATTCATTCTAATGAATCTCATAGGCTATAATGGAGAATGGAAAAACATCCAAAATTTTTCCCTATCAAGTGTATACCATTCAGTGTGATATTAAAAATACATCTTACCCAACCCTAAACCAAACCCCAATATTCACCAGAATATAAGTGTGTCCTGAACTCTAACCCTAACCCTAACCCTTACCATATGGGCCCATTCATTCTAATGAATCTCATAGGCTATAATGGAGAATGGAAAAACCTCTAAAATTTTTTCCCATCAAGAGCGTACCATTCAGTGTGATATTAAAAATACATGTTATGCAACCCTAAACCGCACCCCAATATTCACCCAAACATATGTGTGTCCTGAAGTCTAACCCTAACCCTAACCCTTACCATATGGGCCCATTCATTCTAATGAATCTCATAGGCTATAATGGAGAATGGAAAAACATCCAAAATTTTTCCCCATCAAGAGTGTGCCATTCAGTGTGATATTAAAAATACATCTTATCCAAACCTAAACCCAACCCCAACATTCACCCAAACATATGTGTGTCCTGAACTCTAACCCTAACCCTAACTGTTACCATATGGGCCCATTCATTCTAATGAATCTCATAGGCTATAATGGAGAATGGAAAAACCTCTAAAATTTTTTCCCATCAAGAGTGTACCATTCAGTGTGATATTAAAAATACATGTTATCCAACCCTAAACCCCACCCCAATATTCACGCAAACATATGTGTGTCCTGAAGTCTAACCCTAACCCTAACCCTTACCATATGGGCCCATTCATTCTAATGAATATCATAGGCTATAATGGAGAATGGAAAAACATCCAAAATTTTTCCCCATCAAGAGTGTGCCATTCAGTGTGATATTAAAAATACATCTTATCCAACCCTAAACCCAACCCCAATATTCACCCAAACGTAAGTGTGTCCTGAACTCTAACCCTAACCCTAACCCTTACCATATGGGCCCATTCATTCTAATGAATCTCATAGGCTATAATGGAGAATGGAAAAACATCCAAAATTTTTCCCCATCAAGAGTGTACCATTCAGTGTGATATTAAAAATACATCTTATCCAACCCTAAACCCAACCCCAATATTCACCCAAACATAAGTGTGTCCTGAACTCTAACCCTAACCCTAACCCTTACCATATGGGCCCATTCATTCTAATGAATCTCATAGGCTATAATGGAGAATGGAAAAAACATCCAAAATTTTTCCCCATCAAGAGTGTACCATTCAGTGTGATATTAAAAATACATCTTATCCAACCCTAAACCAAACCCCAATATTCACCCAAACATAAGTGTGTCCTGAACTCTAACCCTAACCCTAACCCTTACCATATGGGCCCATTCATTCTAATGAATCTCATAGGCTATAATGGAGAATGGAAAACATCCAAAATTTTTCCCCATCAAGTGTATACCATTCAGTGTGATATTAAAAATACATCTTACCCAACCCTAAACCAGACCCCAATTTTAAACCGAACATATGTGTGTCCTGAAGTCTAACCCTAACCCTAACCCTTACCATATGGGCCCATTCATTCTA
The DNA here is from genome assembly GCF_032191835.1 of Heteronotia binoei. NCBI lineage: Eukaryota > Metazoa > Chordata > Lepidosauria > Squamata > Gekkonidae > Heteronotia > Heteronotia binoei. Next base: position 19,396,441 of record NC_083226.1, on the reverse strand, counting down.
ATGAATCTCATAGGCTATAATGGAGAATGGAAAAACATCCAAAATTTTTCCCTATCAAGTGTATACCATTCAGTGTGATATTAAAAATACATCTTACCCAACCCTAAACCAAACCCCAATATTCACCAGAATATAAGTGTGTCCTGAACTCTAACCCTAACCCTAACCCTTACCATATGGGCCCATTCATTCTAATGAATCTCATAGGCTATAATGGAGAATGGAAAAACCTCTAAAATTTTTTCCCATCAAGAGCGTACCATTCAGTGTGATATTAAAAATACATGTTATGCAACCCTAAACCGCACCCCAATATTCACCCAAACATATGTGTGTCCTGAAGTCTAACCCTAACCCTAACCCTTACCATATGGGCCCATTCATTCTAATATATCTCATAGGCTATAATGGAGAATGGAAAAACATCCAAAATTTTTCCCCATCAAGAGTGTGCCATTCAGTGTGATATTAAAAATACATCTTATCCAACCCTAAACCCAACCCCAATATTCACCCAAACGTAAGTGTGTCCTGAACTCTAACCCTAACCCTAACCCTTACCATATGGGCCCATTCATTCTAATGAATCTCATAGGCTATAATGGAGAATGGAAAAACATCCAAAATTTTTCCCCATCAAGAGTGTACCATTCAGTGTGATATTAAAAATACATCTTATCCAACCCTAAACCCAACCCCAATATTCACCCAAACATAAGTGTGTCCTGAACTCTAACCCTAACCCTAACCCTTACCATATGGGCCCATTCATTCTAATGAATCTCATAGGCTATAATGGAGAATGGAAAAACATCCAAAATTTTTCCCCATCAAGAGTGTACCATTCAGTGTGATATTAAAAATACATCTTATCCAACCCTAAACGCAACCCCAATATTCACCCAAACATATGTGTGTCCTGAACTCTAACCCTAACCCTAACGGTTACCATATGGGCCCATTCATTCTAATGAATCTCATAGGCTATAATGGAGAATGGAAAAACAACCAAAATTTTTCCCCATCAAGTGTATACCATTCAGTGTGATATTAAAAATACATCTTACCCAACCCTAAACCAAACCCCAATATTCACCAGAACATAAGTGTGTCCTGAACTCTAACCCTAACCCTAACCCTTACCATATGGGCCCATTCATTCTAATGAATCTCATAGGCTATAATGGAGAATGGAAAACATCCAAAATTTTTCCCCATCAAGTGTATACCATTCAGTGTGATATTAAAAATACATCTTACCCAACCCTAAACCAGACCCCAATTTTAAACCGAACATATGTGTGTCCTGAAGTCTAACCCTAACCCTAACCCTTACCATATGGGCCCATTCATTCTAATTAATCTCATAGGCTATAATGGAGAATGGAAAAACATCCAAAATTTTTCCCCATCAAGAGTGTGCCATTCAGTGTGATATTAAAAATACATCTTATCCAACCCTAAACCCAACCCCAATATTCACCCAAACGTAAGTGTGTCTTGAACTCTAACCCTAACCCTAACCCTTACCATATGGGCCCATTCATTCTAATGAATCTCATAGGCTATAATGGAGAATGGAAAAACATCCAAAATTTTTCCCCATCAAGAGTGTGCCATTCAGTGTGATATTAAAAATACATCTTATCCAACCCTAAACCCAACCCCAATATTCACCCAAACGTAAGTGTGTCCTGAACTCTAACCCTAACCCTAACCCTTACCATATGGGCCCATTCATTCTAATGAATCTCATAGGCTATAATGGAGAATGGAAAAACATCCAAAATTTTTCCCCATCAAGAGTGTACCATTCAGTGTGATATTAAAAATACATCTTATCCAACCCTAAACCCAACCCCAATATTCACCCAAACATAAGTGTGTCCTGAACTCTAACCCTAACCCTAACCCTTACCATATGGGCCCATTCATTCTAATGAATCTCATAGGCTATAATGGAGAATGGAAAAACATCCAAAATTTTTCCCCATCAAGAGTGTACCATTCAGTGCGATATTAAAAATACATCTTATCCAACCCTAAACGCAACCCCAATATTCACCCAAACATATGTGTGTCCTGAACTCTAACCCTAACCCTAACGGTTACCATATGGGCCCATTCATTCTAATGAATCTCATAGGCTATAATGGAGAATGGAAAAACAACCAAAATTTTTCCCCATCAAGTGTATACCATTCAGTGTGATATTAAAAATACATCTTACCCAACCCTAAACCAAACCCCAATATTCACCAGAACATAAGTGTGTCCTGAACTCTAACCCTAACCCTAACCCTTACCATATGGGCCCATTCATTCTAATGAATCTCATAGGCTATAATGGAGAATGGAAAACATACAAAATTTTTCCCCATCAAGTGTATACCATTCAGTGTGATATTAAAAATACATCTTACCCAACCCTAAACCAGACCCCAATTTTAAACCGAACATATGTGTGTCCTGAAGTCTAACCCTAACCCTAACCCTTACCATATGGGCCCATTCATTCTAATTAATCTCATAGGCTATAATGGAGAATGGAAAAACATCCAAAATTTTTCCCCATCAAGAGTGTGCCATTCAGTGTGATATTAAAAATACATCTTATCCAACCCTAAACCCAACCCCAATATTCACCCAAACGTAAGTGTGTCCTGAAGTCTAACCCTAACCCTAACCCTTACCATATGGGCCCATTCATTCTAATGAATCTCATAGGCTATAATGGAGAATGGAAAAACATCCAAAATTTTTCCCCATCAAGACTGTACCATTCAGTGTGATATTAAAAATACATCTTATCCAACCCTAAACCCAACCCCAATATTCACCCAAACATAAGTGTGTCCTGAACTCTAACCCTAACCCTAACCCTTACCATATGGGCCCATTCATTCTAATGAATCTCATAGGGTATAATGGAGAATGGAAAAACATCCAAAATTTTTCCCCATCAAGAGTGTACCATTCAGTGTGATATTAAAAATACATCTTATCCAACCCTAAACCCAACCCCAATATTCACCCAAACATATGTGTGTCCTGAACTCTAACCCTAACCCTAACCCTTACCATATGGGCCCATTCATTCTAATGAATCTCATAGGTTATAATGGAGAATGGAAAAACATCCAAAAATTTTCACCATCAAGTGTATACCATTCAGTGTGATATTAAAAATACATCTTACCCAACCCTAAACCAAACCCCAATATTCACCAGAACATAAGTGTGTCCTGAACTCTAACCCTAACCCTAACCCTTACCATATGGGCCCATTCATTCTAATGAATCTCATAGGCTATAATGGAGAATGGAAAACATCCAAAATTTTTCCCCATCAAGTGTATACCATTCAGTGTGATATTAAAAATACACCTTACCCAACCCTAAACCAAACCTCAATATTCACCAGAACATAAGTGTGTCCTGAACTCTAACCCTAACCCTAACCCTTACCATATGGGCCCATTCATTCTAATGAATCTCATAGGCTATAATGGAGAATGGAAAAACATCCAAAAATTTTCACCATCAAGTGTATACCATTCAGTGTGATATTAAAAATACATCTTACCCAACCCTAAACCAAACCCCAATATTCACCAGAACATAAGTGTGTCCTGAACACTAACCCTAACCCTAACCCTTACCATATGGGCCCATTCATTCTAATGAATCTCATAGGCTATAATGGAGAATGGAAAACATCCAAAATTTTTCCCCATCAAGTGTATACCATTCAGTGTGATATTAAAAATACATCTTACCCAACCCTAAACCAGACCCCAATTTTAAACCGAACATATGTGTGTCCTGAAGTCTAAACCTAACCCTAACCCTTACCATATGGGCCCATTCATTCTAATGAATCTCATAGGCTATAATGGAGAATGGAAAAACATCCAAAATTTTTCCCCATCAATAGTGTACCATTCAGTGTGATATTAAAAATACATCTTATCCAAACCTAAACCCAACCCCAATATTCACCCAAACATATGTGTGTCCTGAACTCTAACCCTAACCCTAACTGTTACCATATGGGCCCTTTCATTCTAATGAATCTCATAGGCTATAATGGAGAATGGAAAAACCTCTAAAAAATTTTCCCATCAAGAGTGTACCATTCAGTGTGATATTAAAAATACATGTTATCCAACCCTAGACCCCACCCCAATATTCACCCAAACATATGTGTGTCCTGAAGTCTAACCCTAACCCTAACCCTTACCATATGGGCCCATTCATTCTAATGAATCTCATAGGCTATAATGGAGAATGGAAAAACATCCAAAATTTTTCCCCATCAAGAGTGTGCCATTCAGTGTGATATTAAAAATACATCTTATCCAACCCTAAACCCAACCCCAATATTCACCCAAACGTAAGTGTGCCCTGAACTCTAACCCTAACCCTAACCCTTACCATATGGGCCCATTCATTCTAATGAATCTCATAGGCTATAATGGAGAATGGAAAAACATCCAAAATTTTTCCCCATCAAGAGTGTACCATTCAGTGTGATATTAAAAATACATCTTATCCAACCCTAAAACCAACCCCAATATTCACCCAAACATAAGTGTGTCCTGAACTCTAACCCTAACCCTAACCCTTACCATATGGGCCCATTCATTCTAATGAATCTCATAGGGTATAATGGAGAATGGAAAAACATCCAAAATTTTTCCCCATCAAGAGTGTACCATTCAGTGTGATATTAAAAATACATCTTATCCAACCCTAAACCCAACCCCAATATTCACCCAAACATAAGTGTGTCCTGAACTCTAACCCTAACCCTAACCCTTACCATATGGGCCCATTCATTCTAATGAATCTCATAGGCTATAATGGAGAATGGAAAAACATCCAAAATTTTTCCCCATCAAGAGTGTACCATTCAGTGTGATATTAAAAATACATCTTATCCAACCCTAAACGCAACCCCAATATTCACCCAAACATATGTATGTCCTGAACTCTAACCCTAACCCTAACGGTTACCATATGGGCCAATTCATTCTAATGAATCTCATAGGCTATAATGGAGAATGGAAAAACAACCAAAATTTTTCCCCATCAAGTGTATACCATTCAGTGTGATATTAAAAATACATCTTACCCAACCCTAAACCAAACCCCAATATTCACCAGAACATAAGTGTGTCCTGAACTCTAACCCTAACCCTAACCCTTACCATATGGGCCCATTCATTCTAATGAATCTCATAGGCTATAATGGAGAATGGAAAAACATCCAAAATTTTTCCCCATCAAGTGTATACCATTCAGTGTGATATTAAAAATACATCTTAACCAACCCTAAACCAAACCTCAATATTCACCAGAACATAAGTGTGTCCTGAACTCTAACCCTAACCCTAACCCTTACCATATGGTCCTATTCATTCTAATGAATCTCATAGGCTATAATGGAGAATGGAAAAACATCCAAAATTTTTCCCCATCAAGTGTATACCATTCAGTGTGATATTAAAAATACATCTTACCCAACCCTAAACCAAACCCCAATATTCACCAGAACATAAGTGTGTCCTGAACTCTAACCCTAACCCTAACCCTTACCATATGGGCCCATTCATTCTAATGAATCTCATAGGTTATAATGGAGAATGGAAAAACATCCAAAAATTTTCACCATCAAGTGTATACCATTCAGTGTGATATTAAAAATACATCTTACCCAACCCTAAACCAAACCCCAATATTCACCAGAACATAAGTGTGTCCTGAACTCTAACCCTAACCCTAACCCTTACCATATGGGCCCATTCATTCTAATGAATCTCATAGGCTATAATGGAGAATGGAAAACATCCAAAATTTTTCCCCATCAAGTGTATACCATTCAGTGTGATATTAAAAATACATCTTACCCAACCCTAAACCAAACCTCAATATTCACCAGAACATAAGTGTGTCCTGAACTCTAACCCTAACCCTAACCCTTACCATATGGGCCCATTCATTCTAATGAATCTCATAGGCTATAATGGAGAATGGAAAAACATCCAAAAATTTTCACCATCAAGTGTATACCATTCAGTGTGATATTAAAAATACATCTTACCCAACCCTAAACCAAACCCCAATATTCACCAGAACATAAGTGTGTCCTGAACTCTAACCCTAACCCTAACCCTTACCATATGGGCCCATTCATTCTAATGAATCTCATAGGCTATAATGGAGAATGGAAAAACATCCAAAATTTTTCCCCATCAAGAGTGTACCATTCAGTGTGATATTAAAAATACATCTTATCCAAACCTAAACCCAACCCCAATATTCACCCAAACATATGTGTGTCCTGAACTCTAACCCTAACCCTAACTGTTACCATATGGGCCCATTCATTCTAATGAATCTCATAGGCTATAATGGAGAATGGAAAAACCTCTAAAATTTTTTCCCATCAAGAGTGTACCATTCAGTGTGATATTAAAAATACATGTTATCCAACCCTAAACCCCACCCCAATATTCACGTAAACATATGTGTGTCCTGAAGTCTAACCCTAACCCTAACCCTTACCATATGGGCCCATTCATTCTAATGAATATCATAGGCTATAATGGAGAATGGAAAAACATCCAAAATTTTTCCCCATCAAGAGTCTGCCATTCAGTGTGATATTAAAAATACATCTTATCCAACCCTAAACCCAACCCCAATATTCACCCAAACGTAAGTGTGTCCTGAACTCTAACCCTAACCCTAACCCTTACCATATGGGCCCATTCATTCTAATGAATCTCATAGCCTATAATGGAGAATGGAAAAACATCCAAAATTTTTCCCCATCAAGAGTGTACCATTCAGTGTGATATTAAAAATACATCTTATCCAACCCTAAACCCAACCCCAATATTCACCCAAACGTAAGTGTGTCCTGAACTCTAACCCTAACCCTAACCCTTACCATATGGGCCCATTCATTCTAATGAATCTCATAGGCTATAATGGAGAATGGAAAAAACATCCAAAATTTTTCCCCATCAAGAGTGTACCATTCAGTGTGATATTAAAAATACATCTTATCCAACCCTAAACCAAACCCCAATATTCACCCAAACATAAGTGTGTCCTGAACTCTAACCCTAACCCTAACCCTTACCATATGGGCCCATTCATTCTAATGAATCTCATAGGCTATAATGGAGAATGGAAAAACATCCAAAATTTTTCCCCATCAAAAGTGTACCATTCAGTGTGATATTAAAAATACATCTTATCCAACCCTAAACGCAACCCCAATATTCACCCAAACATATGTGTGTCCTGAACTCTAACCCTAACCCTAACCGTTACCATATGGGCCCATTCATTCTAATGAATCTCATAGGCTATAATGGAGAATGGAAAAACATCCAAATTTTTTCCCCATCAAGTGTATACCATTCAGTGTGATATTAAAAATACATCTTACCCAACCCTAAACCAAACCCCAATATTCACCAGAATATAAGTGTGTCCTGAACTCTAACCCTAACCCTAACCCTTACCATATGGGCCCATTCATTCTAATGAATCTCATAGGCTATAATGGAGAATGGAAAAACCTCTAAAATTTTTTCCCATCAAGAGCGTACCATTCAGTGTGATATTAAAAATACATGTTATGCAACCCTAAACCGCACCCCAATATTCACCCAAACATATGTGTGTCCTGAAGTCTAACCCTAACCCTAACCCTTACCATATGGGCCCATTCATTCTAATGAATCTCATAGGCTATAATGGAGAATGGAAAAACATCCAAAATTTTTCCCCATCAAGAGTGTGCCATTCAGTGTGATATTAAAAATACATCTTATCCAACCCTAAACCCAACCCCAATATTCACCCAAACGTAAGTGTGTCCTGAACTCTAACCCTAACCCTAACCCTTACCATATGGGCCCATTCATTCTAATGAATCTCATAGGCTATTATGGAGAATGGAAAAACATCCAAAATTTTTCCCCATCAAGAGTGTACCATTCAGTGTGATATTAAAAATACATCTTATCCAACCCTAAACCCAACCCCAATATTCACCCAAACATAAGTGTGTCCTGAACTCTAACCCTAACCCTAACCCTTACCATATGGGCCCATTCATTCTAATGAATCTCATAGGCTATAATGGAGAATGGAAAAACATCCAAAATTTTTCCCCATCAAGAGTGTACCATTCAGTGTGATATTAAAAATACATCTTATCCAACCCTAAACGCAACCCCAATATTCACCCAAACATATGTGTGTCCTGAACTCTAACCCTAACCCTAACGGTTACCATATGGGCCCATTCATTCTAATGAATCTCATAGGCTATAATGGAGAATGGAAAAAAAAACAAAATTTTTCCCCATCAATAGTGTACCATTCAGTGTGATATTAAAAATACATCTTATCCAAACCTAAACCCAACCCCAATATTCACCCAAACATATGTGTGTCCTGAACTCTAACCCTAACCCTAACTGTTACCATATGGGCCCTTTCATTCTAATGAATCTCATAGGCTATAATGGAGAATGGAAAAACCTCTAAAAAATTTTCCCATCAAGAGTGTACCATTCAGTGTGATATTAAAAATACATGTTATCCAACCCTAGACCCCACCCCAATATTCACCCAAACATATGTGTGTCCTGAAGTCTAACCCTAACCCTAACCCTTACCATATGGGCCCATTCATTCTAATGAATCTCATAGGCTATAATGGAGAATGGAAAAACATCCAAAATTTTTCCCCATCAAGAGTGTGCCATTCAGTGTGATATTAAAAATACATCTTATCCAACCCTAAACCCAACCCCAATATTCACCCAAACGTAAGTGTGCCCTGAACTCTAACCCTAACCCTAACCCTTACCATATGGGCCCATTCATTCTAATGAATCTCATAGGCTATAATGGAGAATGGAAAAACATCCAAAATTTTTCCCCATCAAGAGTGTACCATTCAGTGTGATATTAAAAATACATCTTATCCAACCCTAAAACCAACCCCAATATTCACCCAAACATAAGTGTGTCCTGAACTCTAACCCTAACCCTAACCCTTACCATATGGGCCCATTCATTCTAATGAATCTCATAGGGTATAATGGAGAATGGAAAAACATCCAAAATTTTTCCCCATCAAGAGTGTACCATTCAGTGTGATATTAAAAATACATCTTATCCAACCCTAAACCCAACCCCAATATTCACCCAAACATAAGTGTGTCCTGAACTCTAACCCTAACCCTAACCCTTACCATATGGGCCCATTCATTCTAATGAATCTCATAGGCTATAATGGAGAATGGAAAAACATCCAAAATTTTTCCCCATCAAGAGTGTACCATTCAGTGTGATATTAAAAATACATCTTATCCAACCCTAAACGCAACCCCAATATTCACCCAAACATATGTATGTCCTGAACTCTAACCCTAACCCTAACGGTTACCATATGGGCCAATTCATTCTAATGAATCTCATAGGCTATAATGGAGAATGGAAAAACAACCAAAATTTTTCCCCATCAAGTGTATACCATTCAGTGTGATATTAAAAATACATCTTACCCAACCCTAAACCAAACCCCAATATTCACCAGAACATAAGTGTGTCCTGAACTCTAACCCTAACCCTAACCCTTACCATATGGGCCCATTCATTCTAATGAATCTCATAGGCTATAATGGAGAATGGAAAAACATCCAAAATTTTTCCCCATCAAGTGTATACCATTCAGTGTGATATTAAAAATACATCTTACCCAACCCTAAACCAAACCTCAATATTCACCAGAACATAAGTGTGTCCTGAACTCTAACCCTAACCCTAACCCTTACCATATGGTCCTATTCATTCTAATGAATCTCATAGGCTATAATGGAGAATGGAAAAACATCCAAAATTTTTCCCCATCAAGTGTATACCATTCAGTGTGATATTAAAAATACATCTTACCCAACCCTAAACCAAACCCCAATATTCACCAGAACATAAGTGTGTCCTGAACTCTAACCCTAACCCTAACCCTTACCATATGGGCCCATTCATTCTAATGAATCTCATAGGTTATAATGGAGAATGGAAAAACATCCAAAAATTTTCACCATCAAGTGTATACCATTCAGTGTGATATTAAAAATACATCTTACCCAACCCTAAACCAAACCCCAATATTCACCAGAACATAAGTGTGTCCTGAACTCTAACCCTAACCCTAACCCTTACCATATGGGCCCATTCATTCTAATGAATCTCATAGGCTATAATGGAGAATGGAAAACATCCAAAATTTTTCCCCATCAAGTGTATACCATTCAGTGTGATATTAAAAATACATCTTACCCAACCCTAAACCAAACCTCAATATTCACCAGAACATAAGTGTGTCCTGAACTCTAACCCTAACCCTAACCCTTACCATATGGGCCCATTCATTCTAATGAATCTCATAGGCTATAATGGAGAATGGAAAAACATCCAAAAATTTTCACCATCAAGTGTATACCATTCAGTGTGATATTAAAAATACATCTTACCCAACCCTAAACCAAACCCCAATATTCACCAGAACATAAGTGTGTCCTGAACTCTAACCCTAACCCTAACCCTTACCATATGGGCCCATTCATTCTAATGAATCTCATAGGCTATAATGGAGAATGGAAAAACATCCAAAATTTTTCCCCATCAAGAGTGTACCATTCAGTGTGATATTAAAAATACATCTTATCCAAACCTAAACCCAACCCCAATATTCACCCAAACATATGTGTGTCCTGAACTCTAACCCTAACCCTAACTGTTACCATATGGGCCCATTCATTCTAATGAATCTCATAGGCTATAATGGAGAATGGAAAAACCTCTAAAATTTTTTCCCATCAAGAGTGTACCATTCAGTGTGATATTAAAAATACATGTTATCCAACCCTAAACCCCACCCCAATATTCACGTAAACATATGTGTGTCCTGAAGTCTAACCCTAACCCTAACCCTTACCATATGGGCCCATTCATTCTAATGAATATCATAGGCTATAATGGAGAATGGAAAAACATCCAAAATTTTTCCCCATCAAGAGTCTGCCATTCAGTGTGATATTAAAAATACATCTTATCCAACCCTAAACCCAACCCCAATATTCACCCAAACGTAAGTGTGTCCTGAACTCTAACCCTAACCCTAACCCTTACCATATGGGCCCATTCATTCTAATGAATCTCATAGCCTATAATGGAGAATGGAAAAACATCCAAAATTTTTCCCCATCAAGAGTGTACCATTCAGTGTGATATTAAAAATACATCTTATCCAACCCTAAACCCAACCCCAATATTCACCCAAACGTAAGTGTGTCCTGAACTCTAACCCTAACCCTAACCCTTACCATATGGGCCCATTCATTCTAATGAATCTCATAGGCTATAATGGAGAATGGAAAAAACATCCAAAATTTTTCCCCATCAAGAGTGTACCATTCAGTGTGATATTAAAAATACATCTTATCCAACCCTAAACCAAACCCCAATATTCACCCAAACATAAGTGTGTCCTGAACTCTAACCCTAACCCTAACCCTTACCATATGGGCCCATTCATTCTAATGAATCTCATAGGCTATAATGGAGAATGGAAAAACATCCAAAATTTTTCCCCATCAAAAGTGTACCATTCAGTGTGATATTAAAAATACATCTTATCCAACCCTAAACGCAACCCCAATATTCACCCAAACATATGTGTGTCCTGAACTCTAACCCTAACCCTAACCGTTACCATATGGGCCCATTCATTCTAATGAATCTCATAGGCTATAATGGAGAATGGAAAAACATCCAAATTTTTTCCCCATCAAGTGTATACCATTCAGTGTGATATTAAAAATACATCTTACCCAACCCTAAACCAAACCCCAATATTCACCAGAATATAAGTGTGTCCTGAACGCTAACCCTAACCCTAACCCTTACCATATGGGCCCATTCATTCTAATGAATCTCATAGGCTATAATGGAGAATGGAAAAACCTCTAAAATTTTTTCCCATCAAGAGCGTACCATTCAGTGTGATATTAAAAATACATGTTATGCAACCCTAAACCGCACCCCAATATTCACCCAAACATATGTGTGTCCTGAAGTCTAACCCTAACCCTAACCCTTACCATATGGGCCCATTCATTCTAATGAATCTCATAGGCTATAATGGAGAATGGAAAAACATCCAAAATTTTTCCCCATCAAGAGTGTGCCATTCAGTGTGATATTAAAAATACATCTTATCCAACCCTAAACCCAACCCCAATATTCACCCAAACGTAAGTGTGTCCTGAACTCTAACCCTAACCCTAACCCTTACCATATGGGCCCATTCATTCTAATGAATCTCATAGGCTATTATGGAGAATGGAAAAACATCCAAAATTTTTCCCCATCAAGAGTGTACCATTCAGTGTGATATTAAAAATACATCTTATCCAACCCTAAACCCAACCCCAATATTCACCCAAACATAAGTGTGTCCTGAACTCTAACCCTAACCCTAACCCTTACCATATGGGCCCATTCATTCTAATGAATCTCATAGGCTATAATGGAGAATGGAAAAACATCCAAAATTTTTCCCCATCAAGAGTGTACCATTCAGTGTGATATTAAAAATACATCTTATCCAACCCTAAACGCAACCCCAATATTCACCCAAACATATGTGTGTCCTGAACTCTAACCCTAACCCTAACGGTTACCATATGGGCCCATTCATTCTAATGAATCTCATAGGCTATAATGGAGAATGGAAAAACAACCAAAATTTTTCCCCATCAAGTGTATACCATTCAGTGTGATATTAAAAATACATCTTACCCAACCCTAAACCAAACCCCAATATTCACCAGAACATAAGTGTGTCCTGAACTCTAACCCTAACCCTAACCCTTACCATATGGGCCCATTCATTCTAATGAATCTCATAGGCTATAATGGAGAATGGAAAAACATCCAAAATTTTTCCCCATCAAGTGTATACCATTCAGTGTGATATTAAAAATACATCTTACCCAACCCTAAACCAAACCTCAATATTCACCAGAACATAAGTGTGTCCTCAACTCTAACCCTAACCCTAACCCTTACCATATGGGCCCATTCATTCTAATGAATCTCATAGGCTATAATGGAGAATGGAAAAACATCCAAAAATTTTCACCATCAAGTGTATACCATTCAGTGTGATATTAAAAATACATCTTACCCAACCCTAAACCAAACCCCAATATTCACCAGAACATAAGTGTGTCCTGAACTCTAACCCTAACCCTAACCCTTACCATATGGGCCCATTCATTCTAATGAATCTCATAGGCTATAATGGAGAATGGAAAACATCCAAAATTTTTCCCCATCAAGTGTATACCATTCAGTGTGATATTAAAAATACATCTTACCCAACCCTAAACCAAACCTCAATATTCACCAGAACATAAGTGTTTCCTGAACTCTAACCCTAACCCTTACCATAAGGGCCCATTCATTCTAACGAATCTCATAGGCTATAATGGAGAATGGAAAAACATCCAAAAATTTTCACCATCAAGTGTATACCATTCAGTGTGATATTAAAAATACATCTTACCCAACCCTAAACCAAACCCCAATATTCACCCGAACATAAGTGTGTCCTGAACTCTAACCCTAACCCTAACCCTTACCATATGGGCCCATTCATTCTAATGAATCTCATAGGCTATAATGGAGAATGGAAAAACATCCAAAATTTTTCCCCATCAAGTGTATACCATTCAGTGTGATATTAAAAATACATCTTACCCAACCCTAAACCAGACCCCAATTTTAAACCGAACATATGTGTGTCCTGAAGTCTAACCCTAACCCTAACCCTTACCATATGGGCCCATTCATTCTAATGAATCTCATAGGCTATAATGGAGAATGGAAAAACATCCAAAATTTTTCCCCATCAATAGTGTACCATTCAGTGTGATATTAAAAATACATCTTATCCAAACCTAAACCCAACCCCAATATTCACCCAAACATATGTGTGTCCTGAACTCTAACACTAACCCTAACTGTTACCATATGGGCCCATTCATTCTAATGAATCTCATAGGCTATAATGGAGAATGGAAAAACCTCTAAAATTTTTTCCCATCAAGAGTGTACCATTCAGTGTGATATTAAAAATACATGTTATCCAACCCTAAACCCCACCCCAATATTCACGCAAACATATGTGTGTCCTGAAGTCTAACCCTAACCCTAACCCTTACCATATGGGCCCATTCATTCTAATGAATATCATAGGCTATAATGGAGAATGGAAAAACATCCAAAATTTTTCCCCATCAAGAGTGTGCCATTCAGTGTGATATTAAAAATACATCTTATCCAACCCTAAACCCAACCCCAATATTCACCCAAACGTAAGTGTGTCCTGAACTCTAACCCTAACCCTAACCCTTACCATATGGGCCCATTCATTCTAATGAATCTCATAGGCTATAATGGAGAATGGAAAAACATCCAAAATTTTTCCCCATCAATAGTGTACCATTCAGTGTGATATTAAAAATACATCTTATCCAAACCTAAACCCAACCCCAATATTCACCCAAACATATGTGTGTCCTGAACTCTAACACTAACCCTAACTGTTACCATATGGGCCCATTCATTCTAATGAATCTCATAGGCTATAATGGAGAATGGAAAAACCTCTAAAATTTTTTCCCATCAAGAGTGTACCATTCAGTGTGATATTAAAAATACATGTTATCCAACCCTAAACCCCACCCCAATATTCACGCAAACATATGTGTGTCCTGAAGTCTAACCCTAACCCTAACCCTTACCATATGGGCCCATTCATTCTAATGAATATCATAGGCTATAATGGAGAATGGAAAAACATCCAAAATTTTTCCCCATCAAGAGTGTGCCATTCAGTGTGATATTAAAAATACATCTTATCCAACCCTAAACCCAACCCCAATATTCACCCAAACGTAAGTGTGTCCTGAACTCTAACCCTAACCCTAACCCTTACCATATGGGCCCATTCATTCTAATGAATCTCATAGGCTATAATGGAGAATGGAAAAACATCCAAAATTTTTCCCCATCAAGAGTGTACCATTCAGTGTGATATTAAAAATACATCTTATCCAAACCTAAACCCAACCCCAATATTCACCCAAACATATGTGTGTCCTGAACTCTAACCCTAACCCTAACCGTTACCATATGGGCCCATTCATTCTAATGAATCTCATAGGCTATAATGGAGAATGGAAAAACCTCTAAATTTTTTTCCCATCAAGAGTGTACCATTCAGTGTGATATTAAAAATACATGTTATCCAAACCTAAACCCCACCCCAATATTCACCCAAACATATGTGTGTCCTGAAGTCTAACCCTAACCCTAACCCTTACCATATGGGCCCATTCATTCTAATGAATCTCATAGGCTATAATGGAGAATGGGAAAACATCCAAAATTTTTCCCCATCAAGAGTGTGCCATTCAGTGTGATATTAAAGATACATCTTATCCAACCCTAAACCCAACCCCAATATTCACCCAAACGTAAGTGTGTTCTGAACTCTAACCCTAACTCTTACCATATGGGCCCATTCATTCTAATGAATCTCATAGGCTATAATGGAGAATGGAAAAACATCCAAAATTTTTCCCCATCAAGAGTGTACCATTCAGTGTGATATTAAAAATACATCTTATCCAACCCTAAACCCACCCCCAATATTTACCCAAACATAAGTGTGTCCTGAACTCTAACCCTAACCCTAACCCTTACCATATGGGCCCATTCATTCTAATGAATCTCATAGGCTATAATGGAGAATGGAAAAACATCCAAAAATTTTTCCCATCAAGAGTGTACCATTCAGTGTGATATTAAAAATACATCTTATCCAACCCTAAACCCCACCCCAATATTCACCCAAACATATGTGTGTCCTGAAGTCTTACCCTAACCATAACCCTTACCATATGGGCCCATTCATTCTAATGAATCTCATAGGCTATAATGGAGAATGGAAAAACAACCAAAATTTTTCCCCATCAAGAGTGTGCCATTCAGTGTGATATTAAAAATACATCTTACCCAACCCTAAACCAGACCCCAATTTTAAATATGTGTGTCCTGAACTCTAACCCTAACCCTAACCCTTACCATATGGGCCCATTCATTCTAATGAATCTCATAGGCTATAATGGAGAATGGAAAAACATCCAAAATTTTTCCCCATCAAGAGTGTACCATTCAGTGTGATATTAAAAATACATCTTATCCAACCCTAAACCCCACCCCAATATTCACCCAAACATATGTGTGTCCTGAAGTCTAACCCTAACCCTTACCATATGGGCCCATTCATTTTAATGAATCTCATAGGCTATAATGGAGAATGGAAAAACATCCAAAATTTTTCCCCATCAAGAGTGTGCCATTCAGTGTGATATTAAAAATACATCTTATCCAACCCTAAACCCAAACCCAATATTCACCCAAACATAAGTGTGACCTGAACTCTAACCCTAACCCTAACCTTTACCATATGGGCCCATTCATTCTAATGAATCTCATAGGCTATAATGGAGAATGGAAAAACATCCAAAATTTTTCCCCATCAAGAGTGTACCATTCAGTGTGATATTAAAAATACATCTTATCCAACCCTAAACCCAACCCCAATATTCACCCAAACATAAGTGTGTCCTGAACTCTAACCCTAACCCTAACCCTTACCATATGGGCCCATTCATTCTAATGAATCTCATAGGCTATAATGGAGAATGGAAAAACATCCAAAATTTTTCCCCATCAAGAGTGTACCATTCAGTGTGATATTAAAAATACATCTTATCCAACCCTAAACCCAACCCCAATATTCACCCAAACATAAGTGTGTCCTGAACGCTAACCCTAACCCTAACCCTTACCATATGGGCCCATTCATTCTAATGAATCTCATAGGCTATAATGGAGAATGGAAATACATCCAAAATTTTTCCCCATCAATAGTGTACCATTCAGTGTGATATTAAAAATATATCTTATCCAACCCTAAACGCAACCCCAATATTCACCCAAACATAAGTGTGTCCTGAACTCTAACCCTAACCCTAACCCTTACCATATGGGCACATTCATTCTTATGAATCTCATAGGCTATAATGGAGAATGGAAAAACATCCAAAATTTTTCCCCATCAATAGTGTACCATTCAGTGTGATATTAAAAATACATCTTATCCAACCCTAAACCCAACCCCAATATTCACCCAAACATATGTGTGTCCTGAATTCTAACCCTAACCCTAACCGTTACCATATGGGCCCATTCATTCTAATGAATCTCATAGGCTATAATGGAGAATGGAAAAACATCCAAAATTTTTCACCATCAAGTGTATACCATTCAGTGTGATATTAAAAATACATCTTACCCAACCCTAAACCAAACCCCAATATACACCAGAACATAAGTGTGTCCTGAACTCTAACCCTAACCCTAACCCTTACCATATGGGCCCATTCATTCTAATGAATCTCATAGGCTATAATGGAGAATGGAAAAACATCTAAAAATTTTTCCCATCAAGAGTGTACCATTCAGTGTGATATTAAAAATACATCTTATCCAACCCTAAACCCCACCCCAATATTCACCCAAACATATGTGTGTCCTGAAGTCTAACCCTAACCCTAACCGTTACCATATGGGCCCATTCATTCTAATGAATCTCATAGGCTATAATGGAGAATGGAAAAACATCCAAAAATTTTTCCCATCAAGAGTGTACCATTCAGTGTGATATTAAAAATACATCTTATCCAACCCTAAACCCCACCCCAATATTCACCCAAACATATGTGTGTCCTGAAGTCTTACCCTAACCATAACCCTTACCATATGGGCCCATTCATTCTAATGAATCTCATAGGCTATAATGGAGAATGGAAAAACAACCAAAATTTTTCCCCATCAAGAGTGTGCCATTCAGTGTGATATTAAAAATACATCTTACCCAACCCTAAACCAGACCCCAATTTTAAATATGTGTGTCCTGAACTCTAACCCTAACCCTAACCCTTACCATATGGGCCCATTCATTCTAATGAATCTCATAGGCTATAATGGAGAATGGAAAAACATCCAAATTTTTTCCCCATCAAGAGTGTACCATTCAGTGTGATATTAAAAATACATCTTATCCAACCCTAAACCCCACCCCAATATTCACCCAAACATATGTGTGTCCTGAAGTCTAACCCTAACCCTTACCATATGGGCCCATTCATTTTAATGAATCTAATAGGCTATAATGGAGAATGGAAAAACATCCAAAATTTTTCCCCATCAAGAGTGTGCCATTCAGTGTGATATTAAAA
Organism: Heteronotia binoei; assembly: GCF_032191835.1. Taxonomy (NCBI): domain Eukaryota; kingdom Metazoa; phylum Chordata; class Lepidosauria; order Squamata; family Gekkonidae; genus Heteronotia; species Heteronotia binoei. Next base: position 19,377,968 of record NC_083226.1, on the reverse strand, counting down.
ATACATCTTATCCAACCCTAAACCCAAACCCAATATTCACCCAAACATAAGTGTGACCTGAACTCTAACCCTAACCCTAACCCTTACCATATGGGCCCATTCATTCTAATGAATCTCATAGGCTATAATGGAGAATGGAAAAACATCCAAAATTTTTCCCCATCAAGAGTGTACCATTCAGTGTGATATTAAAAATACATCTTATCCAACCCTAAACCCAACCCCAATATTCACCCAAACATAAGTGTGTCCTGAACTCTAACCCTAACCCTAACCCTTACCATATGGGCCCATTCATTCTAATGAATCTCATAGGCTATAATGGAGAATGGAAAAACATCCAAAATTTTTCCCCATCAAGAGTGTACCATTCAGTGTGATATTAAAAATACATCTTATCCAACCCTAAACCCAACCCCAATATTCACCCAAACATAAGTGTGTCCTGAACGCTAACCCTAACCCTAACCCTTACCATATGGGCCCATTCATTCTAATGAATCTCATAGGCTATAATGGAGAATGGAAATACATCCAAAATTTTTCCCCATCAATAGTGTACCATTCAGTGTGATATTAAAAATATATCTTATCCAACCCTAAACGCAACCCCAATATTCACCCAAACATAAGTGTGTCCTGAACTCTAACCCTAACCCTAACCCTTACCATATGGGCACATTCATTCTTATGAATCTCATAGGCTATAATGGAGAATGGAAAAACATCCAAAATTTTTCCCCATCAATAGTGTACCATTCAGTGTGATATTAAAAATACATCTTATCCATCCCTAAACCCAACCCCAATATTCACCCAAACATATGTGTGTCCTGAATTCTAACCCTAACCCTAACCGTTACCATATGGGCCCATTCATTCTAATGAATCTCATAGGCTATAATGGAGAATGGAAAAACATCCAAAATTTTTCACCATCAAGTGTATACCATTCAGTGTGATATTAAAAATACATCTTACCCAACCCTAAACCAAACCCCAATATACACCAGAACATAAGTGTGTCCTGAACTCTAACCCTAACCCTAACCCTTACCATATGGGCCCATTCATTCTAATGAATCTCATAGGCTATAATGGAGAATGGAAAAACATCTAAAAATTTTTCCCATCAAGAGTGTACCATTCAGTGTGATATTAAAAATACATCTTATCCAACCCTAAACCCCACCCCAATATTCACCCAAACATATGTGTGTCCTGAAGTCTAACCCTAACCCTTACCATATGGGCCCATTCATTTTAATGAATCTAATAGGCTATAATGGAGAATGGAAAAACATCCAAAATTTTTCCCCATCAAGAGTGTGCCATTCAGTGTGATATTAAAAATACATCTTATCCAACCCTAAACCCAAACCCAATATTCACCCAAACATAAGTGTGACCTGAACTCTAACCCTAACCCTAACCCTTACCATATGGGCCCATTCATTCTAATGAATCTCATAGGCTATAATGGAGAATGGAAAAACATCCAAAATTTTTCCCCATCAAGAGTGTACCATTCAGTGTGATATTAAAAATACATCTTATCCAACCCTAAACCCAACCCCAATATTCACCCAAACGTAAGTGTGTCCTGAACTCTAACCCTAACCCTAACCCTTACCATATGGGCCCATTCATTCTAATGAATCTCATAGGCTATAATGGAGAATGGAAAAACATCCAAAATTTTTCCCCATCAAGAGTGTACCATTCAGTGCGATATTAAAAATACATCTTATCCAACCCTAAACCCAACCCCAATATTCACCCAAACATAAGTGTGTCCTGAACGCTAACCCTAACCCTAACCCTTACCATATGGGCCCATTCATTCTAATGAATCTCATAGGCTATAATGGAGAATGGAAATACATCCAAAATTTTTCCCCATCAATAGTGTACCATTCAGTGTGATATTAAAAATATATCTTATCCAACCCTAAACGCAACCCCAATATTCACCCAAACATAAGTGTGTCCTGAACTCTAACCCTAACCCTAACCCTTACCATATGGGCACATTCATTCTTATGAATCTCATAGGCTATAATGGAGAATGGAAAAACATCCAAAATTTTTCCCCATCAATAGTGTACCATTCAGTGTGATATTAAAAATACATCTTATCCAACCCTAAACCCAACCCCAATATTCACCCAAACATATGTGTGTCCTGAATTCTAACCCTAACCCTAACCGTTACCATATGGGCCCATTCATTCTAATGAATCTCATAGGCTATAATGGAGAATGGAAAAACATCCAAAATTTTTCACCATCAAGTGTATACCATTCAGTGTGATATTAAAAATACATCTTACCCAACCCTAAACCAAACCCCAATATACACCAGAACATAAGTGTGTCCTGAACTCTAACCCTAACCCTAACCCTTACCATATGGGCCCATTCATTCTAATGAATCTCATAGGCTATAATGGAGAATGGAAAAACATCTAAAAATTTTTCCCATCAAGAGTGTACCATTCAGTGTGATATTAAAAATACATCTTATCCAACCCTAAACCCCACCCCAATATTCACCCAAACATATGTGTGTCCTGAACTCTAACCCTAACCCTAACCGTTACCATATGGGCCCATTCATTCTAATGAATCTCATAGGCTATAATGGAGAATGGAAAAACATCCAAAAATTTTTCCCATCAAGAGTGTACCATTCAGTGTGATATTAAAAATACATCTTATCCAACCCTAAACCCCACCCCAATATTCACCCAAACATATGTGTGTCCTGAAGTCTTACCCTAACCATAACCCTTACCATATGGGCCCATTCATTCTAATGAATCTCATAGGCTATAATGGAGAATGGAAAAACAACCAAAATTTTTCCCCATCAAGAGTGTGCCATTCAGTGTGATATTAAAAATACATCTTACCCAACCCTAAACCAGACCCCAATTTTAAATATGTGTGTCCTGAACTCTAACCCTAACCCTAACCCTTACCATATGGGCCCATTCATTCTAATGAATCTCATAGGCTATAATGGAGAATGGAAAAACATCCAAAATTTTTCCCCATCAAGAGTGTACCATTCAGTGTGATATTAAAAATACATCTTATCCAACCCTAAACCCCACCCCAATATTCACCCAAACATATGTGTGTCCTGAAGTCTAACCTTAACCCTTACCATATGGGCCCATTCATTCTAATGAACCTCATAGGCTATAATGGAGAATGGAAAAACATCCAAAATTTTTCCCCATCAAGAGTGTGCCATTCAGTGTGATATTAAAAATACATCTTATCCAACCCTAAACCCAAACCCAATATTCACCCAAACATAAGTGTGTCCTGAACTCTAACCCTATCCCTAACCCTTACCATATGGGCCCATTCATTCTAATGAATCTCATAGGCTATAATGGAGAATGGAAAAACATCCAAAATTTTTCCCCATCAAGAGTGTACCATTCAGTGTGATATTAAAAATACATCTTATCCAATCCTAAACCCCACCCCAATATTCACCCAAACATATGTGTGTCCTGAAGTCTAACCCTAACCCTTACCATATGGGCCCATTCATTCTAATGAATCTCATAGGCTATAATGGAGAATGGAAAAACATCCAAAATTTTTCCCCATCAAGAGTGTGCCATTCAGTGTGATATTAAAAATACATCTTATCCAACCCTAAACCCAAACCCAATATTCACCCAAACATAAGTGTGTCCTGAACTCTAACCCTAACCCTAACCCTTACCATATGGGCCCATTCATTCTAATGAATCTCATAGGCTATAATGGAGAATGGAAAAACATCCAAAATTTTTCCCCATCAAGAGTGTACCATTCAGTGTGATATTAAAAATACATCTTATCCAACCCTAAACCCAACCCCAATATTCACCCAAACATAAGTGTGTCCTGAACTCTAACCCTAACCCTAACCCTTACCATATGGGCCCATTCATTCTAATGAATCTCATAGGCTATAATGGAGAATGGAAAAACATCCAAAATTTTTCCCCATCAAGAGTGTACCATTCAGTGTGATATTAAAAATACATCTTATCCAACCCTAAACCCAACCCCAATATTCACCCAAACATAAGTGTGTCCTGAACGCTAACCCTAACCCTAACCCTTACCATATGGGCCCATTCATTCTAATGAATCTCATAGGCTATAATGGAGAATGGAAAAACATCCAAAATTTTCCCCCATCAATAGTGTACCATTCAGTGTGATATTAAAAATACATCTTATCCAACCCTAAACGCAACCCCAATATTCACCCAAACATAAGTGTGTCCTGAACTCTAACCCTAACCCTAACCCTTACCATATGGGCCCATTCATTCTAATGAATCTCATAGGCTATAATGGAGAATGGAAAAACATCCAAAATTTTTCCCCATCAATAGTGTACCATTCAGTGTGTTATTAAAAATACATCTTATCCAACCCTAAACCCAACCCCAATATTCACCCAAACATATGTGTGTCCTGAACTCTAACCCTAACCCTAACCGTTACCATATGGGCCCATTCATTCTAATGAATCTCATAGGCTATAATGGAGAATGGAAAAACATCCAAAATTTTTCACCATCAAGTGTATACCATTCAGTGTGATATTAAAAATACATCTTACCCAACCCTAAACCAGACCCCAATTTTAAACCGAACATATGTTTGTCCTGAAGTCTAACCCTAACCCTAACCCTTACCATATGGGCCCATTCATTCTAATGAATCTCATAGGCTATAATGGAGAATGGAAAAACATCCAAAATTTTTCCCCATCAATAGTGTACCATTCAGTGTGATATTAAAAATACATCTTATCCAACCCTAAACCCATCCCCAATATTCACCCAAACATATGTGTGTCCTGAACTCTAACCCTAACCCTAACCGTTACCATATGGGCCCATTCATTCTAATGAATCTCATAGGCTATAATGGAGAATGGAAAAACATCCAAAATTTTTCACCATCAAGTGTATACCATTCAGTGTGATATTAAAAATACATCTTACCCAACCCTAAACCAAACCCCAATATACACCAGAACATAAGTGTGTCCTGAACTCTAACCCTAACCCTAACCCTTACCATATGGGCCCATTCATTCTAATGAATCTCATAGGCTATAATGGAGAATGGAAAAACATCTAAAAAATTTTCCCATCAAGAGTGTACCATTCAGTGTGATATTAAAAATACATCTTATCCAACCCTAAACCCCACCCCAATATTAACCCAAACATATGTTTGTCCTGAAGTCTAACCCTAACCCTAACCGTCACCATATGGGCCCATTCATTCTAATGAATCTCATAGGCTATAATGGAGAATGGAAAAACATCCAAAAATTTTTCCCATCAAGAGTGTACCATTCAGTGTGAGATTAAAAATACATCTTATCCAACACTAAACCCAACCCCAATATTCACCCAAACATACGTGTGTCCTGAAGTCTAACCCTAACCCTAACCCTTACCATATGGGCCCATTCATTCTAATGAATCTCATAGGCTATAATGGAGAATGGAAAAACATCCAAAATTTTTCCCCATCAAGAGTGTACCATTCAGTGTGATATTAAAAATACATCTTATCCAACCATAAACCCCACCCCAATATTCACCCAAACATATGTGTGTCCTGAAGTCTAACCTTAACCCTTACCATATGGGCCCATTCATTCTAATGAATCTCATAGGCTATAATGGAGAATGGAAAAACATCCAAAATTTTTCCCCATCAAGAGTGTGCCATTCAGTGTGATATTAAAAATACATCTTATCCAACCCTAAACCCAAACCCAATATTCACCCAAACATAAGTGTGTCCTGAACTCTAACCCTATCCCTAACCCTTACCATATGGGCCCATTCATTCTAATGAATCTCATAGGCTATAATGGAGAATGGAAAAACATCCAAACTTTTTCCCCATCAAGAGTGTACCATTCAGTGTGATATTAAAAATACATCTTATCCAACCCTAAACCCAACCCCAATATTCACCCAAACATAAGTGTGTCCTGAACGCTAACCCTAACCCTAACCCTTACCATATGGGCCCATTCATTCTAATGAATCTCATAGGCTATAATGGAGAATGGAAAAACATCCAAAATTTTCCCCCATCAATAGTGTACCATTCAGTGTGATATTAAAAATACATCTTATCCAACCCTAAACGCAACCCCAATATTCACCCAAACGTAAGTGTGTCCTGAACTCTAACCCTAACCCTAACCCTTACCATATGGGCCCATTCATTCTAATGAATCTCATAGGCTATAATGGAGAATGGAAAAACATCCAAAATTTTTCCCCATCAATAGTGTACCATTCAGTGTGATATTAAAAATACATCTTATCCAACCCTAAACCCAACCCCAATATTCACCCAAACATATGTGTGTCCTGAACTCTAACCCTAACCCTAACTGTTACCATATGGGCCCATTCATTCTAATCAATCTCATAGGCTATAATGGAGAATGGAAAAACATCCAAAATTTTTCACCATCAAGTGTATACCATTCAGTGTGATATTAAAAATACATCTTACCCAACCCTAAACCAAACCCCAATATACACCAGAACATAAGTGTGTCCTGAACTCTAACCCTAACCCTAACCCTTACCATATGGGCCCATTCATTCTAATGAATCTCATAGGCTATAATGGAGAATGGAAAAACATCTAAAAATTTTTCCCATCAAGAGTGTACCATTCAGTGTGATATTAAAAATACATCTTATCCAACCCTAAACCCCACCCCAATATTCACCCAAACATATGTGTGTCCTGAAGTCTAACCCTAACCCTTACCATATGGGCCCATTCATTTTAATGAATCTAATAGGCTATAATGGAGAATGGAAAAACATCCAAAATTTTTCCCCATCAAGAGTGTGCCATTCAGTGTGATATTAAAAATACATCTTATCCAACCCTAAACCCAAACCCAATATTCACCCAAACATAAGTGTGACCTGAACTCTAACCCTAACCCTAACCCTTACCATATGGGCCCATTCATTCTAATGAATCTCATAGGCTATAATGGAGAATGGAAAAACATCCAAAATTTTTCCCCATCAAGAGTGTACCATTCAGTGTGATATTAAAAATACATCTTATCCAACCCTAAACCCAACCCCAATATTCACCCAAACGTAAGTGTGTCCTGAACTCTAACCCTAACCCTAACCCTTACCATATGGGCCCATTCATTCTAATGAATCTCATAGGCTATAATGGAGAATGGAAAAACATCCAAAATTTTTCCCCATCAAGAGTGTACCATTCAGTGCGATATTAAAAATACATCTTATCCAACCCTAAACCCAACCCCAATATTCACCCAAACATAAGTGTGTCCTGAACGCTAACCCTAACCCTAACCCTTACCATATGGGCCCATTCATTCTAATGAATCTCATAGGCTATAATGGAGAATGGAAATACATCCAAAATTTTTCCCCATCAATAGTGTACCATTCAGTGTGATATTAAAAATATATCTTATCCAACCCTAAACGCAACCCCAATATTCACCCAAACATAAGTGTGTCCTGAACTCTAACCCTAACCCTAACCCTTACCATATGGGCACATTCATTCTTATGAATCTCATAGGCTATAATGGAGAATGGAAAAACATCCAAAATTTTTCCCCATCAATAGTGTACCATTCAGTGTGATATTAAAAATACATCTTATCCAACCCTAAACCCAACCCCAATATTCACCCAAACATATGTGTGTCCTGAATTCTAACCCTAACCCTAACCGTTACCATATGGGCCCATTCATTCTAATGAATCTCATAGGCTATAATGGAGAATGGAAAAACATCCAAAATTTTTCACCATCAAGTGTATACCATTCAGTGTGATATTAAAAATACATCTTACCCAACCCTAAACCAAACCCCAATATACACCAGAACATAAGTGTGTCCTGAACTCTAACCCTAACCCTAACCCTTACCATATGGGCCCATTCATTCTAATGAATCTCATAGTCTATAATGGAGAATGGAAAAACATCTAAAAATTTTTCCCATCAAGAGTGTACCATTCAGTGTGATATTAAAAATACATCTTATCCAACCCTAAACCCCACCCCAATATTCACCCAAACATATGTGTGTCCTGAACTCTAACCCTAACCCTAACCGTTACCATATGGGCCCATTCATTCTAATGAATCTCATAGGCTATAATGGAGAATGGAAAAACATCCAAAAATTTTTCCCATCAAGAGTGTACCATTCAGTGTGATATTAAAAATACATCTTATCCAACCCTAAACCCCACCCCAATATTCACCCAAACATATGTGTGTCCTGAAGTCTTACCCTAACCATAACCCTTACCATATGGGCCCATTCATTCTAATGAATCTCATAGGCTATAATGGAGAATGGAAAAACAACCAAAATTTTTCCCCATCAAGAGTGTGCCATTCAGTGTGATATTAAAAATACATCTTACCCAACCCTAAACCAGACCCCAATTTTAAATATGTGTGTCCTGAACTCTAACCCTAACCCTAACCCTTACCATATGGGCCCATTCATTCTAATGAATCTCATAGGCTATAATGGAGAATGGAAAAACATCCAAAATTTTTCCCCATCAAGAGTGTACCATTCAGTGTGATATTAAAAATACATCTTATCCAACCCTAAACCCCACCCCAATATTCACCCAAACATATGTGTGTCCTGAAGTCTAACCTTAACCCTTACCATATGGGCCCATTCATTCTAATGAACCTCATAGGCTATAATGGAGAATGGAAAAACATCCAAAATTTTTCCCCATCAAGAGTGTGCCATTCAGTGTGATATTAAAAATACATCTTATCCAACCCTAAACCCAAACCCAATATTCACCCAAACATAAGTGTGTCCTGAACTCTAACCCTATCCCTAACCCTTACCATATGGGCCCATTCATTCTAATGAATCTCATAGGCTATAATGGAGAATGGAAAAACATCCAAAATTTTTCCCCATCAAGAGTGTACCATTCAGTGTGATATTAAAAATACATCTTATCCAACCCTAAACCCAACCCCAATATTCACCCAAACATAAGTGTGTCCTGAACTCTAACCCTAACCCTAACCCTTACCATATGGGCCCATTCATTCTAATGAATCTCATAGGCTATAATGGAGAATGGAAAAACATCCAAAATTTTTCCCCATCAAGAGTGTACCATTCAGTGTGATATTAAAAATACATCTTATCCAACCCTAAACCCAACCCCAATATTCACCCAAACATAAGTGTGTCCTGAACGCTAACCCTAACCCTAACCCTTACCATATGGGCCCATTCATTCTAATGAATCTCATAGGCTATAATGGAGAATGGAAAAACATCCAAAATTTTCCCCCATCAATAGTGTACCATTCAGTGTGATATTAAAAATACATCTTATCCAACCCTAAACGCAACCCCAATATTCACCCAAACGTAAGTGTGTCCTGAACTCTAACCCTAACCCTAACCCTTACCATATGGGCCCATTCATTCTAATGAATCTCATAGGCTATAATGGAGAATGGAAAAACATCCAAAATTTTTCCCCATCAATAGTGTACCATTCAGTGTGATATTAAAAATACATCTTATCCAACCCTAAACCCAACCCCAATATTCACCCAAACATATGTGTGTCCTGAACTCTAACCCTAACCCTAACCGTTACCATATGGGCCCTTTCATTCTAATGAATCTCATAGGCTATAATGGAGAATGGAAACACATCCAAAATTTTTCACCATCAAGTGTATACCATTCAGTGTGATATTAAAAATACATCTTACCCAACCCTAAACCAAACCCCAATATACACCAGAACATAAGTGTGTCCTGAACTCTAACCCTAACCCTAACCCTTACCATATGGGCCCATTCATTCTAATGAATCTCATAGGCTATAATGGAGAATGGAAAAACATCCAAAATTTTTTCCCATCAAGAGTGTACCATTCAGTGTGATATTAAAAATACATCTTATCCAACCCTAAACCCCACCCCAATATTCACCCAAACATATGTGTGTCCTGAAGTCTAACCCTAACCCTAACCCTTACCATATGGGCCCATTCATTCTAATGAATCTCATAGGCTATAATGGAGAATGGAAAAACATCCAAAAATTTTCCCCATCAAGAGTGTACCATTCAGTGTGATATTAAAAATACATCTTATCCAACCCTAAACCAAACCCCAATATACACCAGAACATAAGTGTGTCCTGAACTCTAACCCTAACCCTAACCCTTACCATATGGGGCCATTCATTCTAATGAATCTCATAGGCTATAATGGAGAAAGGAAAAACATCTAAAAATTTTCCCATCAAGAGTGTACCATTCAGTGTGATATTAAAAATACATCTTATCCAACCCTAAACCCCACCCCAATATTCACCCAAACATACGTGTGTCCTGAAGTCTAACCCTAACCCTAACCCTTACCATATGGGCCCATTCATTCTAATGAATCTCATAGACTATAATGGAGAATGGAAAAACATCCAAAATTATTCCCCATCAAGAGTGTGCCATTCAGTGTGATATTAAAAATACATCTTATCCAACCCTAAACCCAACCCCAATATTCACCCAAACATAAGTGTGTCCTGAACTATAACCCCAACCCTAACCCTTACCATATGGGCCCATTCATTCTAATGAATCTCATAGGCTATAATGGAGAATGGAAAAACATCCAAAATTTTTCTCCATCAATACTGTACCATTCAGTGTGATATTAAAAATACATCTTACCCAACCCTAAACCAGACCCCAATTTTAAATATGTGTGTCCTGAACTCTAACCCTAACCCTAACCCTTACCATATGGGCCCATTCATTCTAATGAATCTCATAGGCTATAATGGAGAATGGAAAAACATCCAAAATTTTTCCCCATCAAGAGTGTACCATTCAGTGTGATATTAAAAATACATCTTATCCAATCCTAAACCCCACCCCAATATTCACCCAAACATATGTGTGTCCTGAAGTCTAACCCTAACCCTTACCATATGGGCCCATTCATTCTAATGAATCTCATAGGCTATAATGGAGAATGGAAAAACATCCAAAATTTTTCCCCATCAAGAGTGTACCATTCAGTGTGATATTAAAAATACATCTTATCCAACCCTAAACCCAACCCCAATATTCACCCAAACATAAGTGTGTCCTGAACGCTAACCCTAACCCTAACCCTTACCATATGGGCCCATTCATTCTAATGAATCTCATAGGCTATAATGGAGAATGGAAAAACATCCAAAATTTTCCCCCATCAATAGTGTACCATTCAGTGTGATATTAAAAATACATCTTATCCAACCCTAAACGCAACCCCAATATTCACCCAAACGTAAGTGTGTCCTGAACTCTAACCCTAACCCTAACCCTTACCATATGGGCCCATTCATTCTAATGAATCTCATAGGCTATAATGGAGAATGGAAAAACATCCAAAATTTTTCCCCATCAATAGTGTACCATTCAGTGTGATATTAAAAATACATCTTATCCAACCCTAAACCCAACCCCAATATTCACCCAAACATATGTGTGTCCTGAACTCTAACCCTAACCCTAACCGTTACCATATGGGCCCTTTCATTCTAATGAATCTCATAGGCTATAATGGAGAATGGAAACACATCCAAAATTTTTCACCATCAAGTGTATACCATTCAGTGTGATATTAAAAATACATCTTACCCAACCCTAAACCAAACCCCAATATACACCAGAACATAAGTGTGTCCTGAACTCTAACCCTAACCCTAACCCTTACCATATGGGCCCATTCATTCTAATGAATCTCATAGGCTATAATGGAGAATGGAAAAACATCCAAAATTTTTTCCCATCAAGAGTGTACCATTCAGTGTGATATTAAAAATACATCTTATCCAACCCTAAACCCCACCCCAATATTCACCCAAACATATGTGTGTCCTGAAGTCTAACCCTAACCCTAACCCTTACCATATGGGCCCATTCATTCTAATGAATCTCATAGGCTATAATGGAGAATGGAAAAACATCCAAAAATTTTCCCCATCAAGAGTGTACCATTCAGTGTGATATTAAAAATACATCTTATCCAACCCTAAACCAAACCCCAATATACACCAGAACATAAGTGTGTCCTGAACTCTAACCCTAACCCTAACCCTTACCATATGGGGCCATTCATTCTAATGAATCTCATAGGCTATAATGGAGAAAGGAAAAACATCTAAAAATTTTCCCATCAAGAGTGTACCATTCAGTGTGATATTAAAAATACATCTTATCCAACCCTAAACCCCACCCCAATATTCACCCAAACATACGTGTGTCCTGAAGTCTAACCCTAACCCTAACCCTTACCATATGGGCCCATTCATTCTAATGAATCTCATAGACTATAATGGAGAATGGAAAAACATCCAAAATTATTCCCCATCAAGAGTGTGCCATTCAGTGTGATATTAAAAATACATCTTATCCAACCCTAAACCCAACCCCAATATTCACCCAAACATAAGTGTGTCCTGAACTATAACCCCAACCCTAACCCTTACCATATGGGCCCATTCATTCTAATGAATCTCATAGGCTATAATGGAGAATGGAAAAACATCCAAAATTTTTCTCCATCAATACTGTACCATTCAGTGTGATATTAAAAATACATCTTACCCAACCCTAAACCAGACCCCAATTTTAAATATGTGTGTCCTGAACTCTAACCCTAACCCTAACCCTTACCATATGGGCCCATTCATTCTAATGAATCTCATAGGCTATAATGGAGAATGGAAAAACATCCAAAATTTTTCCCCATCAAGAGTGTACCATTCAGTGTGATATTAAAAATACATCTTATCCAATCCTAAACCCCACCCCAATATTCACCCAAACATATGTGTGTCCTGAAGTCTAACCCTAACCCTTACCATATGGGCCCATTCATTCTAATGAATCTCATAGGCTATAATGGAGAATGGAAAAACATCCAAAATTTTTCCCCATCAAGAGTGTGCCATTCAGTGTGATATTAAAAATACATCTTATCCAACCCTAAACCCAAACCCAATATTCACCCAAACATAAGTGTGTCCTGAACTCTAACCCTAACCCTAACCCTTACCATATGGGCCCATTCATTCTAATGAATCTCATAGGCTATAATGGAGAATGGAAAAACATCCAAAATTTTTCCCCATCAAGAGTGTACCATTCAGTGTGATATTAAAAATACATCTTATCCAACCCTAAACCCAACCCCAATATTCACCCAAAGATAAGTGTGTCCTGAACTCTAACCCTAACCCTAACCCTTACCATATGGGCCCATTCATTCTAATGAATCTCATAGGCTATAATGGAGAATGGAAAAACATCCAAAATTTTTCCCCATCAAGAGTGTACCATTCAGTGTGATATTAAAAATACATCTTATCCAACCCTAAACCCAACCCCAATATTCACCCAAACATAAGTGTGTCCTGAACGCTAACCCTAACCCTAACCCTTACCATATGGGCCCATTCATTCTAATGAATCTCATAGGCTATAATGGAGAATGGAAAAACATCCAAAATTTTCCCCCATCAATAGTGTACCATTCAGTGTGATATTAAAAATACATCTTATCCAACCCTAAACGCAACCCCAATATTCACCCAAACATAAGTGTGTCCTGAACTCTAACCCTAACCCTAACCCTTACCATATGGGCCCATTCATTCTAATGAATCTCATAGGCTATAATGGAGAATGGAAAAACATCCAAAATTTTTCCCCATCAATAGTGTACCATTCAGTGTGTTATTAAAAATACATCTTATCCAACCCTAAACCCAACCCCAATATTCACCCAAACATATGTGTGTCCTGAACTCTAACCCTAACCCTAACCGTTACCATATGGGCCCATTCATTCTAATGAATCTCATAGGCTATAATGGAGAATGGAAAAACATCCAAAATTTTTCACCATCAAGTGTATACCATTCAGTGTGATATTAAAAATACATCTTACCCAACCCTAAACCAGACCCCAATTTTAAACCGAACATATGTTTGTCCTGAAGTCTAACCCTAACCCTAACCCTTACCATATGGGCCCATTCATTCTAATGAATCTCATAGGCTATAATGGAGAATGGAAAAACATCCAAAATTTTTCCCCATCAATAGTGTACCATTCAGTGTGATATTAAAAATACATCTTATCCAACCCTAAACCCATCCCCAATATTCACCCAAACATATGTGTGTCCTGAACTCTAACCCTAACCCTAACCGTTACCATATGGGCCCATTCATTCTAATGAATCTCATAGGCTATAATGGAGAATGGAAAAACATCCAAAATTTTTCACCATCAAGTGTATACCATTCAGTGTGATATTAAAAATACATCTTACCCAACCCTAAACCAAACCCCAATATACACCAGAACATAAGTGTGTCCTGAACTCTAACCCTAACCCTAACCCTTACCATATGGGCCCATTCATTCTAATGAATCTCATAGGCTATAATGGAGAATGGAAAAACATCTAAAAAATTTTCCCATCAAGAGTGTACCATTCAGTGTGATATTAAAAATACATCTTATCCAACCCTAAACCCCACCCCAATATTAACCCAAACATATGTTTGTCCTGAAGTCTAACCCTAACCCTAACCGTCACCATATGGGCCCATTCATTCTAATGAATCTCATAGGCTATAATGGAGAATGGAAAAACATCCAAAAATTTTTCCCATCAAGAGTGTACCATTCAGTGTGAGATTAAAAATACATCTTATCCAACACTAAACCCAACCCCAATATTCACCCAAACATACGTGTGTCCTGAAGTCTAACCCTAACCCTAACCCTTACCATATGGGCCCATTCATTCTAATGAATCTCATAGGCTATAATGGAGAATGGAAAAACATCCAAAATTTTTCCCCATCAAGAGTGTACCATTCAGTGTGATATTAAAAATACATCTTATCCAACCATAAACCCCACCCCAATATTCACCCAAACATATGTGTGTCCTGAAGTCTAACCTTAACCCTTACCATATGGGCCCATTCATTCTAATGAATCTCATAGGCTATAATGGAGAATGGAAAAACATCCAAAATTTTTCCCCATCAATAGTGTACCATTCAGTGTGATATTAAAAATACATCTTATCCAACCCTAAACCCATCCCCAATATTCACCCAAACATATGTGTGTCCTGAACTCTAACCCTAACCCTAACCGTTACCATATGGGCCCATTCATTCTAATGAATCTCATAGGCTATAATGGAGAATGGAAAAACATCCAAAATTTTTCACCATCAAGTGTATACCATTCAGTGTGATATTAAAAATACATCTTACCCAACCCTAAACCAAACCCCAATATACACCAGAACATAAGTGTGTCCTGAACTCTAACCCTAACCCTAACCCTTACCATATGGGCCCATTCATTCTAATGAATCTCATAGGCTATAATGGAGAATGGAAAAACATCTAAAAAATTTTCCCATCAAGAGTGTACCATTCAGTGTGATATTAAAAATACATCTTATCCAACCCTAAACCCCACCCCAATATTAACCCAAACATATGTTTGTCCTGAAGTCTAACCCTAACCCTAACCGTCACCATATGGGCCCATTCATTCTAATGAATCTCATAGGCTATAATGGAGAATGGAAAAACATCCAAAAATTTTTCCCATCAAGAGTGTACCATTCAGTGTGAGATTAAAAATACATCTTATCCAACACTAAACCCAACCCCAATATTCACCCAAACATACGTGTGTCCTGAAGTCTAACCCTAACCCTAACCCTTACCATATGGGCCCATTCATTCTAATGAATCTCATAGGCTATAATGGAGAATGGAAAAACATCCAAAATTTTTCCCCATCAAGAGTGTACCATTCAGTGTGATATTAAAAATACATCTTATCCAACCATAAACCCCACCCCAATATTCACCCAAACATATGTGTGTCCTGAAGTCTAACCTTAACCCTTACCATATGGGCCCATTCATTCTAATGAATCTCATAGGCTATAATGGAGAATGGAAAAACATCCAAAATTTTTCCCCATCAAGAGTGTGCCATTCAGTGTGATATTAAAAATACATCTTATCCAACCCTAAACCCAAACCCAATATTCACCCAAACATAAGTGTGTCCTGAACTCTAACCCTATCCCTAACCCTTACCATATGGGCCCATTCATTCTAATGAATCTCATAGGCTATAATGGAGAATGGAAAAACATCCAAACTTTTTCCCCATCAAGAGTGTACCATTCAGTGTGATATTAAAAATACATCTTATCCAACCCTAAACCCAACCCCAATATTCACCCAAACATAAGTGTGTCCTGAACGCTAACCCTAACCCTAACCCTTACCATATGGGCCCATTCATTCTAATGAATCTCATAGGCTATAATGGAGAATGGAAAAACATCCAAAATTTTCCCCCATCAATAGTGTACCATTCAGTGTGATATTAAAAATACATCTTATCCAACCCTAAACGCAACCCCAATATTCACCCAAACGTAAGTGTGTCCTGAACTCTAACCCTAACCCTAACCCTTACCATATGGGCCCATTCATTCTAATGAATCTCATAGGCTATAATGGAGAATGGAAAAACATCCAAAATTTTTCCCCATCAATAGTGTACCATTCAGTGTGATATTAAAAATACATCTTATCCAACCCTAAACCCAACCCCAATATTCACCCAAACATATGTGTGTCCTGAACTCTAACCCTAACCCTAACTGTTACCATATGGGCCCATTCATTCTAATCAATCTCATAGGCTATAATGGAGAATGGAAAAACATCCAAAATTTTTCACCATCAAGTGTATACCATTCAGTGTGATATTAAAAATACATCTTACCCAACCCTAAACCAAACCCCAATATACACCAGAACATAAGTGTGTCCTGAACTCTAACCCTAACCCTAACCCTTACCATATGGGCCCATTCATTCTAATGAATCTCATAGGCTATAATGGAGAATGGAAAAACATCTAAAAATTTTTCCCATCAAGAGTGTACCATTCAGTGTGATATTAAAAATACATCTTATCCAACCCTAAACCCCACCCCAATATTCACCCAAACATATGTGTGTCCTGAAGTCTAACCCTAACCCTTACCATATGGGCCCATTCATTTTAATGAATCTAATAGGCTATAATGGAGAATGGAAAAACATCCAAAATTTTTCCCCATCAAGAGTGTGCCATTCAGTGTGATATTAAAAATACATCTTATCCAACCCTAAACCCAAACCCAATATTCACCCAAACATAAGTGTGACCTGAACTCTAACCCTAACCCTAACCCTTACCATATGGGCCCATTCATTCTAATGAATCTCATAGGCTATAATGGAGAATGGAAAAACATCCAAAATTTTTCCCCATCAAGAGTGTACCATTCAGTGTGATATTAAAAATACATCTTATCCAACCCTAAACCCAACCCCAATATTCACCCAAACGTAAGTGTGTCCTGAACTCTAACCCTAACCCTAACCCTTACCATATGGGCCCATTCATTCTAATGAATCTCATAGGCTATAATGGAGAATGGAAAAACATCCAAAATTTTTCCCCATCAAGAGTGTACCATTCAGTGCGATATTAAAAATACATCTTATCCAACCCTAAACCCAACCCCAATATTCACCCAAACATAAGTGTGTCCTGAACGCTAACCCTAACCCTAACCCTTACCATATGGGCCCATTCATTCTAATGAATCTCATAGGCTATAATGGAGAATGGAAATACATCCAAAATTTTTCCCCATCAATAGTGTACCATTCAGTGTGATATTAAAAATATATCTTATCCAACCCTAAACGCAACCCCAATATTCACCCAAACATAAGTGTGTCCTGAACTCTAACCCTAACCCTAACCCTTACCATATGGGCACATTCATTCTTATGAATCTCATAGGCTATAATGGAGAATGGAAAAACATCCAAAATTTTTCCCCATCAATAGTGTACCATTCAGTGTGATATTAAAAATACATCTTATCCAACCCTAAACCCAACCCCAATATTCACCCAAACATATGTGTGTCCTGAATTCTAACCCTAACCCTAACCGTTACCATATGGGCCCATTCATTCTAATGAATCTCATAGGCTATAATGGAGAATGGAAAAACATCCAAAATTTTTCACCATCAAGTGTATACCATTCAGTGTGATATTAAAAATACATCTTACCCAACCCTAAACCAAACCCCAATATACACCAGAACATAAGTGTGTCCTGAACTCTAACCCTAACCCTAACCCTTACCATATGGGCCCATTCATTCTAATGAATCTCATAGTCTATAATGGAGAATGGAAAAACATCTAAAAATTTTTCCCATCAAGAGTGTACCATTCAGTGTGATATTAAAAATACATCTTATCCAACCCTAAACCCCACCCCAATATTCACCCAAACATAT
Source organism: Heteronotia binoei (assembly GCF_032191835.1). Lineage (NCBI taxonomy): Eukaryota > Metazoa > Chordata > Lepidosauria > Squamata > Gekkonidae > Heteronotia > Heteronotia binoei. Next base: position 19,359,390 of record NC_083226.1, on the reverse strand, counting down.
GTGTGTCCTGAACTCTAACCCTAACCCTAACCGTTACCATATGGGCCCATTCATTCTAATGAATCTCATAGGCTATAATGGAGAATGGAAAAACATCCAAAAATTTTTCCCATCAAGAGTGTACCATTCAGTGTGATATTAAAAATACATCTTATCCAACCCTAAACCCCACCCCAATATTCACCCAAACATATGTGTGTCCTGAAGTCTTACCCTAACCATAACCCTTACCATATGGGCCCATTCATTCTAATGAATCTCATAGGCTATAATGGAGAATGGAAAAACAACCAAAATTTTTCCCCATCAAGAGTGTGCCATTCAGTGTGATATTAAAAATACATCTTACCCAACCCTAAACCAGACCCCAATTTTAAATATGTGTGTCCTGAACTCTAACCCTAACCCTAACCCTTACCATATGGGCCCATTCATTCTAATGAATCTCATAGGCTATAATGGAGAATGGAAAAACATCCAAAATTTTTCCCCATCAAGAGTGTACCATTCAGTGTGATATTAAAAATACATCTTATCCAACCCTAAACCCCACCCCAATATTCACCCAAACATATGTGTGTCCTGAAGTCTAACCTTAACCCTTACCATATGGGCCCATTCATTCTAATGAACCTCATAGGCTATAATGGAGAATGGAAAAACATCCAAAATTTTTCCCCATCAAGAGTGTGCCATTCAGTGTGATATTAAAAATACATCTTATCCAACCCTAAACCCAAACCCAATATTCACCCAAACATAAGTGTGTCCTGAACTCTAACCCTATCCCTAACCCTTACCATATGGGCCCATTCATTCTAATGAATCTCATAGGCTATAATGGAGAATGGAAAAACATCCAAAATTTTTCCCCATCAAGAGTGTACCATTCAGTGTGATATTAAAAATACATCTTATCCAACCCTAAACCCAACCCCAATATTCACCCAAACATAAGTGTGTCCTGAACTCTAACCCTAACCCTAACCCTTACCATATGGGCCCATTCATTCTAATGAATCTCATAGGCTATAATGGAGAATGGAAAAACATCCAAAATTTTTCCCCATCAAGAGTGTACCATTCAGTGTGATATTAAAAATACATCTTATCCAACCCTAAACCCAACCCCAATATTCACCCAAACATAAGTGTGTCCTGAACGCTAACCCTAACCCTAACCCTTACCATATGGGCCCATTCATTCTAATGAATCTCATAGGCTATAATGGAGAATGGAAAAACATCCAAAATTTTCCCCCATCAATAGTGTACCATTCAGTGTGATATTAAAAATACATCTTATCCAACCCTAAACGCAACCCCAATATTCACCCAAACGTAAGTGTGTCCTGAACTCTAACCCTAACCCTAACCCTTACCATATGGGCCCATTCATTCTAATGAATCTCATAGGCTATAATGGAGAATGGAAAAACATCCAAAATTTTTCCCCATCAATAGTGTACCATTCAGTGTGATATTAAAAATACATCTTATCCAACCCTAAACCCAACCCCAATATTCACCCAAACATATGTGTGTCCTGAACTCTAACCCTAACCCTAACCGTTACCATATGGGCCCTTTCATTCTAATGAATCTCATAGGCTATAATGGAGAATGGAAACACATCCAAAATTTTTCACCATCAAGTGTATACCATTCAGTGTGATATTAAAAATACATCTTACCCAACCCTAAACCAAACCCCAATATACACCAGAACATAAGTGTGTCCTGAACTCTAACCCTAACCCTAACCCTTACCATATGGGCCCATTCATTCTAATGAATCTCATAGGCTATAATGGAGAATGGAAAAACATCCAAAATTTTTTCCCATCAAGAGTGTACCATTCAGTGTGATATTAAAAATACATCTTATCCAACCCTAAACCCCACCCCAATATTCACCCAAACATATGTGTGTCCTGAAGTCTAACCCTAACCCTAACCCTTACCATATGGGCCCATTCATTCTAATGAATCTCATAGGCTATAATGGAGAATGGAAAAACATCCAAAAATTTTCCCCATCAAGAGTGTACCATTCAGTGTGATATTAAAAATACATCTTATCCAACCCTAAACCAAACCCCAATATACACCAGAACATAAGTGTGTCCTGAACTCTAACCCTAACCCTAACCCTTACCATATGGGGCCATTCATTCTAATGAATCTCATAGGCTATAATGGAGAAAGGAAAAACATCTAAAAATTTTCCCATCAAGAGTGTACCATTCAGTGTGATATTAAAAATACATCTTATCCAACCCTAAACCCCACCCCAATATTCACCCAAACATACGTGTGTCCTGAAGTCTAACCCTAACCCTAACCCTTACCATATGGGCCCATTCATTCTAATGAATCTCATAGACTATAATGGAGAATGGAAAAACATCCAAAATTATTCCCCATCAAGAGTGTGCCATTCAGTGTGATATTAAAAATACATCTTATCCAACCCTAAACCCAACCCCAATATTCACCCAAACATAAGTGTGTCCTGAACTATAACCCCAACCCTAACCCTTACCATATGGGCCCATTCATTCTAATGAATCTCATAGGCTATAATGGAGAATGGAAAAACATCCAAAATTTTTCTCCATCAATACTGTACCATTCAGTGTGATATTAAAAATACATCTTACCCAACCCTAAACCAGACCCCAATTTTAAATATGTGTGTCCTGAACTCTAACCCTAACCCTAACCCTTACCATATGGGCCCATTCATTCTAATGAATCTCATAGGCTATAATGGAGAATGGAAAAACATCCAAAATTTTTCCCCATCAAGAGTGTACCATTCAGTGTGATATTAAAAATACATCTTATCCAATCCTAAACCCCACCCCAATATTCACCCAAACATATGTGTGTCCTGAAGTCTAACCCTAACCCTTACCATATGGGCCCATTCATTCTAATGAATCTCATAGGCTATAATGGAGAATGGAAAAACATCCAAAATTTTTCCCCATCAAGAGTGTGCCATTCAGTGTGATATTAAAAATACATCTTATCCAACCCTAAACCCAAACCCAATATTCACCCAAACATAAGTGTGTCCTGAACTCTAACCCTAACCCTAACCCTTACCATATGGGCCCATTCATTCTAATGAATCTCATAGGCTATAATGGAGAATGGAAAAACATCCAAAATTTTTCCCCATCAAGAGTGTACCATTCAGTGTGATATTAAAAATACATCTTATCCAACCCTAAACCCAACCCCAATATTCACCCAAACATAAGTGTGTCCTGAACTCTAACCCTAACCCTAACCCTTACCATATGGGCCCATTCATTCTAATGAATCTCATAGGCTATAATGGAGAATGGAAAAACATCCAAAATTTTTCCCCATCAAGAGTGTACCATTCAGTGTGATATTAAAAATACATCTTATCCAACCCTAAACCCAACCCCAATATTCACCCAAACATAAGTGTGTCCTGAACGCTAACCCTAACCCTAACCCTTACCATATGGGCCCATTCATTCTAATGAATCTCATAGGCTATAATGGAGAATGGAAAAACATCCAAAATTTTCCCCCATCAATAGTGTACCATTCAGTGTGATATTAAAAATACATCTTATCCAACCCTAAACGCAACCCCAATATTCACCCAAACATAAGTGTGTCCTGAACTCTAACCCTAACCCTAACCCTTACCATATGGGCCCATTCATTCTAATGAATCTCATAGGCTATAATGGAGAATGGAAAAACATCCAAAATTTTTCCCCATCAATAGTGTACCATTCAGTGTGTTATTAAAAATACATCTTATCCAACCCTAAACCCAACCCCAATATTCACCCAAACATATGTGTGTCCTGAACTCTAACCCTAACCCTAACCGTTACCATATGGGCCCATTCATTCTAATGAATCTCATAGGCTATAATGGAGAATGGAAAAACATCCAAAATTTTTCACCATCAAGTGTATACCATTCAGTGTGATATTAAAAATACATCTTACCCAACCCTAAACCAGACCCCAATTTTAAACCGAACATATGTTTGTCCTGAAGTCTAACCCTAACCCTAACCCTTACCATATGGGCCCATTCATTCTAATGAATCTCATAGGCTATAATGGAGAATGGAAAAACATCCAAAATTTTTCCCCATCAATAGTGTACCATTCAGTGTGATATTAAAAATACATCTTATCCAACCCTAAACCCATCCCCAATATTCACCCAAACATATGTGTGTCCTGAACTCTAACCCTAACCCTAACCCTTACCATATGGGCCCATTCATTCTAATGAATCTCATAGGCTATAATGGAGAATGGAAAAACATCCAAAATTTTTCCCCATCAAGAGTGTACCATTCAGTGTGATATTAAAAATACATCTTATCCAATCCTAAACCCCACCCCAATATTCACCCAAACATATGTGTGTCCTGAAGTCTAACCCTAACCCTTACCATATGGGCCCATTCATTCTAATGAATCTCATAGGCTATAATGGAGAATGGAAAAACATCCAAAATTTTTCCCATCAAGAGTGTGCCATTCAGTGTGATATTAAAATACATCTTATCCAACCCTAAACCCAAACCCAATATTCACCCAAACATAAGTGTGTCCTGAACTCTAACCCTAACCCTAACCCTTACCATATGGGCCCATTCATTCTAATGAATCTCATAGGCTATAATGGAGAATGGAAAAACATCCAAAATTTTTCCCCATCAAGAGTGTACCATTCAGTGTGATATTAAAAATACATCTTATCCAACCCTAAACCCAACCCCAATATTCACCCAAACATAAGTGTGTCCTGAACTCTAACCCTAACCCTAACCCTTACCATATGGGCCCATTCATTCTAATGAATCTCATAGGCTATAATGGAGAATGGAAAAACATCCAAAATTTTTCCCCATCAAGAGTGTACCATTCAGTGTGATATTAAAAATACATCTTATCCAACCCTAAACCCAACCCCAATATTCACCCAAACATAAGTGTGTCCTGAACGCTAACCCTAACCCTAACCCTTACCATATGGGCCCATTCATTCTAATGAATCTCATAGGCTATAATGGAGAATGGAAAAACATCCAAAATTTTCCCCCATCAATAGTGTACCATTCAGTGTGATATTAAAAATACATCTTATCCAACCCTAAACGCAACCCCAATATTCACCCAAACATAAGTGTGTCCTGAACTCTAACCCTAACCCTAACCCTTACATATGGGCCCATTCATTCTAATGAATCTCATAGGCTATAATGGAGAATGGAAAAACATCCAAAATTTTTCCCCATCAATAGTGTACCATTCAGTGTGTTATTAAAAATACATCTTATCCAACCCTAAACCCAACCCCAATATTCACCCAAACATATGTGTGTCCTGAACTCTAACCCTAACCCTAACCGTTACCATATGGGCCCATTCATTCTAATGAATCTCATAGGCTATAATGGAGAATGGAAAAACATCCAAAATTTTTCACCATCAAGTGTATACCATTCAGTGTGATATTAAAAATACATCTTACCCAACCCTAAACCAGACCCCAATTTTAACCGAACATATGTTTGTCCTGAAGTCTAACCCTAACCCTAACCCTTACCATATGGGCCCCATTCATTCTAATGAATCTCATAGGCTATAATGGAGAATGGAAAAACATCCAAAATTTTTCCCCATCAATAGTGTACCATTCAGTGTGATATTAAAAATACATCTTATCCAACCCTAAACCCATCCCCAATATTCACCCAAACATATGTGTGTCCTGAACTCTAACCCTAACCCTAACCGTTACCATATGGGCCCATTCATTCTAATGAATCTCATAGGCTATAATGGAGAATGGAAAAACATCCAAAATTTTTCACCATCAAGTGTATACCATTCAGTGTGATATTAAAAATACATCTTACCCAACCCTAAACCAAACCCCAATATACACCAGAACATAAGTGTGTCCTGAACTCTAACCCTAACCCTAACCCTTACCATAATGGGCCCATTCATTCTAATGAATCTCATAGGCTATAATGGAGAATGGAAAAACATCTAAAAAATTTTCCCATCAAGAGTGTACCATTCAGTGTGATATTAAAAATACATCTTATCCAACCCTAAACCCCACCCCAATATTAACCCAAACATATGTTTGTCCTGAAGTCTAACCCTAACCCTAACCGTCACCATATGGGCCCATTCATTCTAATGAATCTCATAGGCTATAATGGAGAATGGAAAAACATCCAAAAATTTTTCCCATCAAGAGTGTACCATTCAGTGTGATATTAAAAATACATCTTATCCAACACTAAACCCAACCCCAATATTCACCCAAACATACGTGTGTCCTGAAGTCTAACCCTAACCCTAACCCTTACCATATGGGCCCATTCATTCTAATGAATCTCATAGGCTATAATGGAGAATGGAAAAACATCCAAAATTTTTCCCCATCAAGAGTGTACCATTCAGTGTGATATTAAAAATACATCTTATCCAACCATAAACCCCACCCCAATATTCACCCAAACATATGTGTGTCCTGAAGTCTAACCTTAACCCTTACCATATGGGCCCATTCATTCTAATGAATCTCATAGGCTATAATGGAGAATGGAAAAACATCCAAAATTTTTCCCCATCAAGAGTGTGCCATTCAGTGTGATATTAAAAATACATCTTATCCAACCCTAAACCCAAACCCAATATTCACCCAAACATAAGTGTGTCCTGAACTCTAACCCTATCCCTAACCCTTACCATATGGGCCCATTCATTCTAATGAATCTCATAGGCTATAATGGAGAATGGAAAAACATCCAAACTTTTTCCCCATCAAGAGTGTACCATTCAGTGTGATATTAAAAATACATCTTATCCAACCCTAAACCCAACCCCAATATTCACCCAAACATAAGTGTGTCCTGAACGCTAACCCTAACCCTAACCCTTACCATATGGGCCCATTCATTCTAATGAATCTCATAGGCTATAATGGAGAATGGAAAAACATCCAAAATTTTCCCCCATCAATAGTGTACCATTCAGTGTGATATTAAAAATACATCTTATCCAACCCTAAACGCAACCCCAATATTCACCCAAACGTAAGTGTGTCCTGAACTCTAACCCTAACCCTAACCCTTACCATATGGGCCCATTCATTCTAATGAATCTCATAGGCTATAATGGAGAATGGAAAAACATCCAAAATTTTTCCCCATCAATAGTGTACCATTCAGTGTGATATTAAAAATACATCTTATCCAACCCTAAACCCAACCCCAATATTCACCCAAACATATGTGTGTCCTGAACTCTAACCCTAACCCTAACTGTTACCATATGGGCCCATTCATTCTAATCAATCTCATAGGCTATAATGGAGAATGGAAAAACATCCAAAATTTTTCACCATCAAGTGTATACCATTCAGTGTGATATTAAAAATACATCTTACCCAACCCTAAACCAAACCCCAATATACACCAGAACATAAGTGTGTCCTGAACTCTAACCCTAACCCTAACCCTTACCATATGGGCCCATTCATTCTAATGAATCTCATAGGCTATAATGGAGAATGGAAAAACATCTAAAAATTTTTCCCATCAAGAGTGTACCATTCAGTGTGATATTAAAAATACATCTTATCCAACCCTAAACCCCACCCCAATATTCACCCAAACATATGTGTGTCCTGAAGTCTAACCCTAACCCTAACCGTTACCATATGGGCCCATTCATTCTAATGAATCTCATAGGCTATAATGGAGAATGGAAAAACATCCAAAAATTTTTCCCATCAAGAGTGTACCATTCAGTATGATATTAAAAATACATCTTATCCAACCCTAAACCCCACCCCAATATTCACCCAAACGTATGTGTGTCCTGAAGTCTAACCCTAACCCTAACCCTTACCATATGGGCCCTTTCATTCTAATGAATCTCATAGGCTATAATAGAGAATGGAAAAACAACCAAAATTTTTCCCCATCAAGAGTGTGCCATTCAGTGTGATATTAAAAATACATCTTATCCAACCCTAAACCCAATCCCAATATTCACCCAAACATAAGTGTGTCCTGAACTCTAACCCTAACCCTAACCCTTACCATATGGGCCCATTCATTCTAATGAATCTCATAGGCTATAATGGAGAATGGAAACACATCCAAAATTTTTCACCATCAAGTGTATACCATTCAGTGTGATATTAAAAATACATCTTACCCAACCCTAAACCAAACCCCAATATACACCAGAACATAAGTGTGTCCTGAACTCTAACCCTAACCCTAACCCTTACCATATGGGCCCATTCATTCTAATGAATCTCATAGGCTATAATGGAGAATGGAAAAACATCCAAAATTTTTTCCCATCAAGAGTGTACCATTCAGTGTGATATTAAAAATACATCTTATCCAACCCTAAACCCCACCCCAATATTCACCCAAACATATGTGTGTCCTGAAGTCTAACCCTAACCCTAACCCTTACCATATGGGCCCATTCATTCTAATGAATCTCATAGGCTATAATGGAGAATGGAAAAACATCCAAACTTTTTCCCCATCAAGAGTGTACCATTCAGTGTGATATTAAAAATACATCTTATCCAACCCTAAACCCAACCCCAATATTCACCCAAACATAAGTGTGTCCTGAACGCTAACCCTAACCCTAACCCTTACCATATGGGCCCATTCATTCTAATGAATCTCATAGGCTATAATGGAGAATGGAAAAACATCCAAAATTTTCCCCCATCAATAGTGTACCATTCAGTGTGATATTAAAAATACATCTTATCCAACCCTAAACGCAACCCCAATATTCACCCAAACGTAAGTGTGTCCTGAACTCTAATCCTAACCCTAACCCTTACCATATGGGCCCATTCATTCTAATGAATCTCATAGGCTATAATGGAGAATGGAAAAACATCCAAAATTTTTCCCCATCAATAGTGTACCATTCAGTGTGATATTAAAAATACATCTTATCCAACCCTAAACCCAACCCCAATATTCACCCAAACATATGTGTGTCCTGAACTCTAACCCTAACCCTAACTGTTACCATATGGGCCCATTCATTCTAATGAATCTCATAGGCTATAATGGAGAATGGAAAAACATCCAAAATTTTTCACCATCAAGTGTATACCATTCAGTGTGATATTAAAAATACATCTTACCCAACCCTAAACCAAACCCCAATATACACCAGAACATAAGTGTGTCCTGAACTCTAACCCTAACCCTAACCCTTACCATATGGGCCCATTCATTCTAATGAATCTCATAGGCTATAATGGAGAATGGAAAAACATCTAAAAATTTTTCCCATCAAGAGTGTACCATTCAGTGTGATATTAAAAATACATCTTATCCAACCCTAAACCCCACCCCAATATTCACCCAAACATATGTGTGTCCTGAAGTCTAACCCTAACCCTAACCGTTACCATATGGGCCCATTCATTCGAATGAATCTCATAGGCTATAATGGAGAATGGAAAAACATCCAAAAATTTTTCCCATCAAGAGTGTACCATTCAGTATGATATTAAAAATACATCTTATCCAACCCTAAACCCCACCCCAATATTCACCCAAACGTATGTGTGTCCTGAAGTCTAACCCTAACCCTAACCCTTACCATATGGGCCCATTCATTCTAATGAATCTCATAGGCTATAATAGAGAATGGAAAAACAACCAAAATTTTTCCCCATCAAGAGTGTGCCATTCAGTGTGATATTAAAAATACATCTTATCCAACCCTAAACCCAACCCCAATATTCACCCAAACATAAGTGTGTCCTGAACTCTAAGCCTAACCCTAACCCTTACCATATGGGCCCATTCATTCTAATGAATCTCATAGGCTATAATGGAGAATGGAAAAACATCCAAAATTTTTCCCCATCAATAGTGTACCATTCAGTGTGATATTAAAAATACATCTTATCCAACCCTAAACCCAACCCCAATATTCACCCAAACATATGTGTGTCCTGAACTCTAACCCTAACCATAACCGTTACCATATGGGCCCATTCATTCTAATGAATCTCATAGGCTATAATGGAGAATGGAAACACATCCAAAATTTTTCACCATCAAGTGTATACCATTCAGTGTGATATTAAAAATACATCTTACCCAACCCTAAACCAAACCCCAATATACACCAGAACATAAGTGTGTCCTGAACTCTAACCCTAACCCTAACCCTTACCATATGGGCCCATTCATTCTAATGAATCTCATAGGCTATAATGGAGAATGGAAAAACATCCAAAATTTTTTCCCATCAAGAGTGTACCATTCAGTGTGATATTAAAAATACATCTTATCCAACCCTAAACCCCACCCCAATATTCACCCAAACATATGTGTGTCCTGAAGTCTAACCCTAACCCTAACCCTTACCATATGGGCCCATTCATTCTAATGAATCTCATAGGCTATAATGGAGAATGGAAAAACATCCAAAATTTTTCCCCATCAAGAGTGTACCATTCAGTGTGATATTAAAAATACATCTTATCCAACCCTAAACGCAACCCCAATATTCACCCAAACATAAGTGTGTCCTGAACTCTAACCCTAACCCTAACCCTTACCATATGGGCCCATTCATTCTAATGAATCTCATAGGCTATAATGGAGAATGGAAAAACATCCAAAATTTTTCACCATCAATAGTGTACCATTCAGTGTGATATTAAAAATACATCTTATCCAACCCTAAACCCAACCCCAATATTCACCCAAACATAAGTGTGTCCTGAACTATAACCCTAACCCTAACCCTTACCATATGGGCCCATTCATTCTAATGAATCTCATAGGCTATAATGGAGAATGGAAAAACATCCAAAATTCTTCTCCATCAATACTGTACCATTCAGTGTGATATTAAAAATACATCTTACCCAACCCTAAACCAGACCCCAATTTTAAATATGTGTGTCCTGAACTCTAACCCTAACCCTAACCCTTACCATATGGGCCCATTCATTCTAATGAATCTCATAGGCTATAATGGAGAATGGAAAAACATCCAAAATTTTTCCCCATCAAGAGTGTACCATTCAGTGTGATATTAAAAATACATCTTATCCAACCCTAAACCCAACCCCAATATTCACCCAAACATAAGTGTGTCCTGAACTCTAACCCTAACCCTAACCCTTACCATATGGGCCCATTCATTCTAATGAATCTCATAGGCTATAATGGAGAATGGAAAAACATCCAAAATTTTTCCCCATCAATAGTGTACCATTCAGTGTGATATTAAAAATACATCTTATCCAACCCTAAACCCAACCCCAATATTCACCCAAACATATGTGTGTCCTGAACTCTAACCCTAACCCTAACCGTTACCATATGGGCCCATTCATTCTAATGAATCTCATAGGCTATAATGGAGAATGGAAACACATCCAAAATTTTTCACCATCAAGTGTACACCATTCAGTGTGATATTAAAAATACATCTTACCCAACCCTAAACCAAACCCCAATATACACCAGAACATAAGTGTGTCCTGAACTCTAACCCTAACCCTAACCCTTACCATATGGGCCCATTCATTCTAATGAATCTCATAGGCTATAATGGAGAATGGAAAAACATCCAAAATTTTTTCCCATCAAGAGTGTACCATTCAGTGTGATATTAAAAATACATCTTATCCAACCCTAAACCCCACCCCAATATTCACCCAAACATATGTGTGTCCTGAAGTCTAACCCTAACCCTAACCCTTACCATATGGGCCCATTCATTCTAATGAATCTCATAGGCTATAATGGAGAATGGAAAAACATCCAAAATTTTTCCCCATCAAGAGTGTACCATTCAGTGTGATATTAAAAATACATCTTATCCAACCCTAAACGCAACCCCAATATTCACCCAAACATAAGTGTGTCCTGAACTCTAACCCTAACCCTAACCCTTACCATATGGGCCCATTCATTCTAATGAATCTCATAGGCTATAATGGAGAATGGAAAAACATCCAAAATTTTTCACCATCAATAGTGTACCATTCAGTGTGATATTAAAAATACATCTTACCCAACCCTAAACCAGACCCCAATTTTAAATATGTGTGTCCTGAACTCTAACCCTAACCCTAACCCTTACCATATGGGCCCATTCATTCTAATGAATCTCATAGGCTATAATGGAGAATGGAAAAACATCCAAAATTTTTCCCCATCAAGAGTGTACCATTCAGTGTGATATTAAAAATACATCTTATCCAACCCTAAACCCCACCCCAATATTCACCCAAACATATGTGTGTCCTGAAGTCTAACCCTAACCCTTACCATATGGGCCCATTCATTCTAATGAATCTCATAGGCTATAATGGAGAATAGAAAAACATCCAAAATTTTTCCCCATCAAGAGTGTGCCATTCAGTGTGATATTAAAAATACATCTTATCCAACCCTAAACCCAACCCCAATATTCACCCAAACATACGTGTGTCCTGAAGTCTAACCCTAACCCTAACCCTTACCATATGGGCCCATTCATTCTAATGAATCTCATAGGCTATAATGGAGAAAGGAAAAACATCTAAAAAATTTTCCCATCAAGAGTGTACCATTCAGTGTGATATTAAAAATACATCTTATCCAACCCTAAACCCCACCCCAATATTCACCCAAACATACGTGTGTCCTGAAGTCTAACCCTAACCCTAACCGTTACCATATGGGCCCATTCATTCTAATGAATCTCATAGACTATAATGGAGAATGGAAAAACATCCAAAATTATTCCCCATCAAGAGTGTGCCATTCAGTGTGATATTAAAAATACATCTTATCCAACCCTAAACCCAACCCCAATATTCACCCAAACATATGTGTGTCCTGAAGTCTAACCCTAACCCTAACCGTTACCATATGGGCCCATTCATTCTAATGAATCTCATAGGCTATAATGGAGAATGGAAAAACATCCAAAATTTTTTCCCATCAAGAGTGTACCATTCAGTATGATATTAAAAATACATCTTATCCAACCCTAAACCCCACCCCAATATTCACCCAAACGTATGTGTGTCCTGAAGTCTAACCCAAACCCTAACCCTTACCATATGGGCCCATTCATTCTAATGAATCTCATAGGCTATAATAGAGAATGGAAAAACAACCAAAATTTTTCCCCATCAAGAGTGTGCCATTCAGTGTGATATTAAAAATACATCTTATCCAACCCTAAACCCAACCCCAATATTCACCCAAACATACGTGTGTCCTGAAGTCTAACCCTAACCCTAACCCTTACCATATGGGCCCATTCATTCTAATGAATCTCATAGGCTATAATGGAGAAAGGAAAAACATCTAAAAAATTTTCCCATCAAGAGTGTACCATTCAGTGTGATATTAAAAATACATCTTATCCAACCCTAAACCCCACCCCAATATTCACCCAAACATACGTGTGTCCTGAAGTCTAACCCTAACCCTAACCCTTACCATATGGGCCCATTCATTCTAATGAATCTCATAGACTATAATGGAGAATGGAAAAACATCCAAAATTATTCCCCATCAAGAGTGTGCCATTCAGTGTGATATTAAAAATACATCTTATCCAACCCTAAACCCAACCCCAATAGTCACCCAAACATAAGTGTGTTCTGAACTATAACCCCAACCCTAACCCTTACCATATGGGCCCATTCATTCTAATGAATCTCATAGGCTATAATGGAGAATGGAAAAACATCCAAAATTTTTGTCCATCAATACTGTACCATTCAGTGTGATATTAAAAATACATCTTACCCAACCCTAAACCAGACCCCAATTTTAAATATGTGTGTCCTGAACTCTAACCCTAACCCTAACCCTTACCATATGGGCCCATTCATTCTAATGAATCTCATAGGTTATAATGGAGAATGGAAAAACATCCAAAATTTTTCCCCATCAAGAGTGTACCATTCAGTGTGATATTAAAAATACATCTTATCCAACCCTAAACCCCACCCCAATATTCACCCAAACATATGTGTGTTCTGAAGTCTAACCCTAACCCTTACCATATGGGCCCATTCATTCTAATGAATCTCATAGGCTATAATGGAGAATGGAAAAACATCCAAAATTTTTCCCCATCAAGAGTGTGCCATTCAGTGTGATATTAAAAATACATCTTATCCAACCCTAAACCCAAACCCAATATTCACCCAAACATAAGTGTGTCCTGAACTCTAACCCTAACCCTAACCCTTACCATATGGGCCCATTCATTCTAATGAATCTCATAGGCAATAATGGAGAATGGAAAAACATCCAAAATTTTTCCCCATCAAGAGTGTACCATTCAGTGTGATATTAAAAATACATCTTATCCAACCCTAAACCCAACCCCAATATTCACCCAAACATAAGTGTGTCCTGAACTCTAACCCTAACCCTAACCCTTACCATATGGGCCCATTCATTCTAATGAATCTCATAGGCTACAATGGAGAATGGAAAAACATCCAAAATTTTTCCCCATCAAGAGTGTACCATTCAGTGTGATATTAAAAATACATCTTATCCAACCCTAAACCCAACCCCAATATTCACCCAAACATAAGTGTGTCCTGAACGCTAACCCTAACCCTAACCCTTACCATATGGGCCCATTCATTCTAATGAATCTCATAGGCTATAATGGAGAATGGAAAAACATCCAAAATTTTTCCCCATCAATAGTGTACCATTCAGTGTGATATTAAAAATACATCTTATCCAACCCTAAACGCAACCCCAATATTCACCCAAACATAAGTGTGTCCTGAACTCTAACCCTAACCCTAACCCTTACCATATGGGCCCATTCATTCTAATGAATCTCATAGGCTATAATGGAGAATGGAAAAACATCCAAAATTTTTCCCCATCAATAGTGTACCATTCAGTGTGTTATTAAAAATACATCTTATCCAACCCTAAACCCAACCCCAATATTCACCCAAACATATGTGTGTCCTGAACTCTAACCCTAACCCTAACCGTTACCATATGGGCCCATTCATTCTAATGAATCTCATAGGCTATAATGGAGAATGGAAAAACATCCAAAATTTTTCACCATCAAGTGTATACCATTCAGTGTGATATTAAAAATACATCTTACCCAACCCTAAACCAGACCCCAATTTTAAACCGAACATATGTTTGTCCTGAAGTCTAACCCTAACCCTAACCCTTACCATATGGGCCCATTCATTCTAATGAATCTCATAGGCTATAATGGAGAATGGAAAAACATCCAAAATTTTTCCCCATCAATAGTGTACCATTCAGTGTGATATTAAAAATACATCTTATCCAACCCTAAACCCATCCCCAATATTCACCCAAACATATGTGTGTCCTGAACTCTAACCCTAACCCTAACCGTTACCATATGGACCCATTCATTCTAATGAATCTCATAGGCTATAATGGAGAATGGAAAAACATCCAAAATTTTTCACCATCAAGTGTATACCATTCAGTGTGATATTAAAAATACATCTTACCCAACCCTAAACCAAACCCCAATATACACCAGAACATAAGTGTGTCCTGAACTCTAACCCTAACCCTAACCCTTACCATATGGGCCCATTCATTCTAATGAATCTCATAGGCTATAATGGAGAATGGAAAAACATCTAAAAAATTTTCCCATCAAGAGTGTACCATTCAGTGTGATATTAAAAATACATCTTATCCAACCCTAAACCCCACCCCAATATTAACCCAAACATATGTGTGTCCTGAAGTCTAACCCTAACCCTAACCATCACCATATGGGCCCATTCATTCTAATGAATCTCATAGGCTATAATGGAGAATGGAAAAACATCCAAAAATTTTTCCCATCAAGAGTGTACCATTCAGTGTGATATTAAAAATACATCTTTTCCAACCCTAAACGCAACCCCAATATTCACCCAAACATAAGTGTGTCCTGAACTCTAACCCTAACCCTATCCCTTACCATATGGGCCCATTCATTCTAATGAATCTCATCGGCTATAATGGAGAATGGAAAAACATCCAAAATTTTTCACCATCAATAGTGTACCATTCAGTGTGATATTAAAAATACATCTTATCCAACCCTAAACCCAACCCCAATATTCACCCAAACATACGTGCGTCCTGAAGTCTAACCCTAACCCTAACCCTTACCATATGGGCCCATTCATTCTAATGAATCTCATAGGCTATAATGGAGAAAGGAAAAACATCTAAAAAATTTTCCCATCAAGAGTGTACCATTCAGTGTGATATTAAAAATACATCTTATCCAACCCTAAACCCCACCCCAATATTCACCCAAACATACGTGTGTCCTGAAGTCTAACCCTAAACCTAACCCTTACCATATGGGCCCATTCATTCTAATGAATCTCATAGACTGTAATGGAGAATGGAAAAACATCCAAAATTATTCCCCATCAAGAGTGTGCCATTCAGTGTGATATTAAAAATACATCTTATCCAACCCTAAACCCAACCCCAATATTCACCCAAACATAAGTGTGTCCTGAACTATAACCCCAACCCTAACCCTTACCATATGGGCCCATTCATTCTAATGAATCTCATAGGCTATAATGGAGAATGGAAAAACATCCAAAATTTTTGTCCATCAATACTGTACCATTCAGTGTGATATTAAAAATGCATCTTACCCAACCCTAAACCAGACCCCAATTTTAAATATGTGTGTCCTGAACTCTAACCCTAACCCTAACCCTTACCATATGGGCCCATTCATTCTAATGAATCTCATAGGCTATAATGGAGAATGGAAAAACATCCAAAAAATTTTTCCCATCAAGAGTGTACCATTCAGTGTGATATTAAAAATACATCTTATCCAACCCTAAACCCAACCCCAATATTCACCCAAACATATGTGTGTTCTGAACTCTAACCCTAACCCTAACCGTTACCATATGGGCCCATTCATTCTAATGAATCTCATAGGCTATAATGGAGAATGGAAACACATCCAAAATTTTTCACCATCAAGTGTATACCATTCAGTGTGATATTAAAAATACATCTTACCCAACCCTAAACCAAACCCCAATATACACCAGAACATAAGTGTGTCCTGAACTCTAACCCTAACCCTAACCCTTACCATATGGGCCCATTCATTCTAATGAATCTCATAGGCTATAATGGAGAATGGAAAAACATCCAAAAATTTTTCCCATCAAGAGTGTACCATTCAGTGTGATATTAAAAATACATCTTATCCAACCCTAAACCCCACCCCAATATTCACCCAAACATATGTGTGTCCTGAAGTCTAACCCTAACCCTAACCCTTACCATATGGGCCCATTCATTCTAATGAATCTCTTAGGCTATAATGGAGAATGGAAAAACATCCAAAATTTTTCCCCATCAAGAGTGTACCATTCAGTGTGATATTAAAAATACATCTTATCCAACCCTAAACGCAACCCCAATATTCAACCAAACATAAGTGTGTCCTGAACTCTAACCCTAACCCTAACCCTTACCATATGGGCCCATTCATTCTACTGAATCTCATAGGCTATAATGGAGAATGGAAAAACATCCAAAATTTTTCACCATCAATACTGTACCATTCAGTGTGATATTAAAAATACATCTTATCCAACCCTAAACCCAACCCCAATATTCACCCAAACATAAGTGTGTCCTGAACTATAACCCTAACCCTAACCCTTACCATATGGGCCCATTCATTCTAATGAATCTCATAGGCTATAATGGAGAATGGAAAAACATCCAAAATTTTTCCCCATCAAGAGTGTACCATTCAGTGTGATATTAAAAATACATCTTATCCAACCCTAAACCCCACCCCAATATTCACCCAAACATATGTGTGTCCTGAAGTCTAACCCTAACCCTTACCATATGAGCCCATTCATTCTAATGAATCTCATAGGCTATAATGGAGAATGGAAAAACATCCAAAATTTTTCCCCATCAAGAGTGTGCCATTCAGTGTGATATTAAAAATACATCTTATCCAACCCTAAACCCAAACCCAATATTCACCCAAACATAAGTGTGTCCTGAACTCTAACCCTAACCCTATCCCTTACCATATGGGCCCATTCATTCTAATGAATCTCATAGGCTATAATGGAGAATGGAAAAACATCCAAAATTTTTCTCCATCAATACTGTACCATTCAGTGTGATATTAAAAATACATCTTACCCAACCCTAAACCAGACCCCAATTTTAAACCGAACATATGTTTGTCCTGAAGTCTAACCCTAACCCTAACCCTTACCATATGGGCCCATTCATTCTAATGAATCTCATAGGCTATAATGGAGAATGGAAAAACATCCAAAATTTTTCCCCATCAAGAGTGTACCATTCAGTGTGATATTAAAAATACATCTTATCCAACCCTAAACGCAACCCCAATATTCACCCAAACATATGTGTGTCCTGAACTCTAACCCTAACCCTAACCCTAACCGTTACCATATGGGCCCATTCACTCTAATGAATCTCATAGGCTATAATGGAGAATGGAAAAACATCCAAAATTTTTCCCCATCAAGTGTATACCATTCAGTGTGATATTAAAAATACATCTTACCCAACCCTAAACCAAACCCCAATATTCACCAGAACATAAGTGTGTCCTGAACTCTAACCCTAACCCTAACCCTTACCATATGGGCCCATTCATTCTAGTGAATCTCATAGGCTATAATGGAGAATGGAAAAACATCTAAAATTTTTCTCCATCAATAGTGTACCATTCAGTGTGATATTAAAAATACATCTTATCCAACCCTAAACCCAACCCCAATATTCACCCAAACATAAGTGTGTCCTGAACTCTAACCCTAACCCTAACCCTTACCATATGGGCCCATTCATTCTAATGAATCTCGTAGGCTATAATGGACAATGGAAAAACAACCAAAATTTTTCCCCATCAAGAGTGTACCTTTCAGTGTGATATTAAAAATACATCTTACCCAACCGTAAACCCAACCCCAATTTTAAACCGAACATATGTGTGTCCTGAACTCTAACCCTAACCCTAACCCTTACCATATGGGCCCATTCATTCTAATGAATCTCATAGGCTATAATGGAGAATTGAAAAACATCCAAAAAATTTCCCCATCAAGTGTATACCATTCAGTGTGATATTAAAAATACATCTTACCCAACCCTAAACCAAACCCCAATATTCACCCGAACATAAGTGTGTCCTGAACTCTAACCCTAACCCTAACCCTTACCTTATGGGCCCATTCATTCTAATGAATCTCATAGGCTATAATGGAGAATGGAAAAACATCCAAAATCTTTCCCCATCAATAGTGCACAATTCAGTGTGATATTAAAAATACATCTTATCCAACCCTAAACCCAACCCCAATATTCACCCAAACATAAGTGTGTCCTGAACTCTAACCCTAACCCTAACCCTTACCATATGGGCCCATTCATTCTAATGAATCTCATAGGCTATAATGGAGAATGGAAAAACATCCAAAAATTTTCCCCATCAATAGTGTACCATTCAGTGTGATATTAAAAATACATCTTATCCAACCCTAAACCCAACCCCAATATTCACCCAAACATATGTGTGTTCTGAACTCTAACCCTAACCCTAACCGTTACCATATGGGCCCATTCATTCTAATGAATCTCATAGGCTATAATGGAGAATGGAAACACATCCAAAATTTTTCACCATCAAGTGTATACCATTCAGTGTGATATTAAAAATACATCTTACCCAACCCTAAACCAAACCCCAATATACACCAGAACATAAGTGTGTCCTGAACTCTAACCCTAACCCTAACCCTTACCATATGGGCCCATTCATTCTAATGAATCTCATAGGCTATAATGGAGAATGGAAAAACATCCAAAAAATTTTCCCATCAAGAGTGTACCATTCAGTGTGATATTAAAAATACATCTTATCCAACCCTAAACCCCACCCCAATATTCACCCAAACATATGTGTGTCCTGAAGTCTAACCCTAACCCTAACCCTTACCATATGGGCCCATTCATTCTAATGAATCTCATAGGCTATAATGGAGAATGGAAAAACATCCAAAATTTTTCCCCATCAAGAGTGTACCATTCAGTGTGATATTAAAAATACATCTTATCCAACCCTAAACGCAACCCCAATATTCACCCAAACATAAGTGTGTCCTGAACTCTAACCCTAACCCTAACCCTTACCTTATGGGCCCATTCATTCTAATGAATCTCATAGGCTATAATGGAGAATGGAAAAACATCCAAAATTTTTCACCATCAATACTGTACTATTCAGTGTGATGTTAAAAATACATCTTATCCAACCCTAAACCCAACCCCAATATTCACCCAAACATAAGTGTGTCCTGAACTATAACCCTAACTCTAACCCTTACCATATGGGCCCATTCATTCTAATGAATCTCATAGGCTATAATGGAGAATGGAAAAACATCCAAAATTTTTCTCCATCAATACTGTACCATTCAGTGTGATATTAAAAATACATCTTACCCAACCCTAAACCAGACCCCAATTTTAAATATGTGTGTCCTGAACTCTAACCCTAACCCTAACCCTTACCATATGGGCCCATTCATTCTAATGAATCTCATAGGCTATAATGGAGAATGGAAAAACATCCAAAATTTTTCCCCATCAAGAGTGTACCATTCAGTGTGATATTAAAAATACATCTTATCCAACCCTAAACCCCACCCCAATATTCACCCAAACATATGTGTGTCCTGAAGTCTAACCCTAACCCTTACCATATGAGCCCATTCATTCTAATGAATCTCATAGGCTATAATGGAGAATGGAAAAACATCCAAAATTTTTCCCCATCAAGAGTGTGCCATTCAGTGTGATATTAAAAATACATCTTATCCAACCCTAAACCCAACGCCAATATTCACCCAAACATAAGTGTGTCCTGAACTCTAACCCTAACCCTAACCCTTACCATATGGGCCCATTCATTCTAATGAATCTCGTAGGCTATAATGGACAATGGAAAAACAACCAAAATTTTTCCCCATCAAGAGTGTACCTTTCAGTGTGATATTAAAAATACATCTTACCCAACCGTAAACCCAACCCCAATTTTAAACCGAACATATGTGTGTCCTGAACTCTAACCCTAACCCTAACCCTTACCATATGGGCCCATTCATTCTAATGAATCTCATAGGCTATAATGGAGAATTGAAAAACATCCAAAAAATTTCCCCATCAAGTGTATACCATTCAGTGTGATATTAAAAATACATCTTACCCAACCCTAAACCAAACCCCAATATTCACCCGAACATAAGTGTGTCCTGAACTCTAACCCTAACCCTAACCCTTACCTTATGGGCCCATTCATTCTAATGAATCTCATAGGCTATAATGGAGAATGGAAAAACATCCAAAATCTTTCCCCATCAATAGTGCACAATTCAGTGTGATATTAAAAATACATCTTATCCAACCCTAAACCCAACCCCAATATTCACCCAAACATAAGTGTGTCCTGAACTCTAACCCTAACCCTAACCGTTACCATATGGGCCCATTCATTCTAATGAATCTCATAGGCTATAATGGAGAATGGAAACACATCCAAAATTTTTCACCATCAAGTGTATACCATTCAGTGTGATATTAAAAATACATCTTACCCAACCCTAAACCAAACCCCAATATACACCAGAACATAAGTGTGTCCTGAACTCTAACCCTAACCCTAACCCTTACCATATGGGCCCATTCATTCTAATGAATCTCATAGGCTATAATGGAGAATGGAAAAACATCCAAAAATTTTTCCCATCAAGAGTGTACCATTCAGTGTGATATTAAAAATACATCTTATCCAACCCTAAACCCCACCCCAATATTCACCCAAACATATGTGTGTCCTGAAGTCTAACCCTAACCCTAACCCTTACCATATGGGCCCATTCATTCTAATGAATCTCATAGGCTATAATGGAGAATGGAAAAACATCCAAAATTTTTCCCCATCAAGAGTGTACCATTCAGTGTGATATTAAAAATACATCTTATCCAACCCTAAACGCAACCCCAATATTCACCCAAACATAAGTGTGTCCTGAACTCTAACCCTAACCCTAACCCTTACCATATGGGCCCATTCATTCTAATGAATCTCATAGGCTATAATGGAGAATGGAAAAACATCCAAAATTTTTCACCATCAATACTGTACCATTCAGTGTGATATTAAAAATACATCTTATCCAACCCTAAACCCAACCCCAATATTCACCCAAACATAAGTGTGTCCTGAACTATAACCCTAACCCTAACCCTTACCATATGGGCCCATTCATTCTAATGAATCTCATAGGCTATAATGGAGAATGGAAAAACATCCAAAATTTTTCTCCATCAATACTGTACCATTCAGTGTGATATTAAAAATACATCTTACCCAACCCTAAACCAGACCCCAATTTTAAATATGTGTGTCCTGAACTCTAACCCTAACCCTAACCCTTACCATATGGGCCCATTCATTCTAATGAATCTCATAGGCTATAATGGAGAATGGAAAAACATCCAAAATTTTTCCCCATCAAGAGTGTACCATTCAGTGTGATATTAAAAATACATCTTATCCAACCCTAAACCCCACCCCAATATTCACCCAAACATATGTGTGTCCTGAAGTCTAACCCTAACCCTTACCATATGAGCCCATTCATTCTAATGAATCTCATAGGCTATAATGGAGAATGGAAAAACATCCAAAATTTTTCCCCATCAATAGTGTACCATTCAGTGTGATATTAAAAATACATCTTATCCAACCCTAAACCCAACCCCAATATTCACCCAAACATATGTGTGTTCTGAACTCTAACCCTAACCCTAACCGTTACCATATGGGCCCATTCATTCTAATGAATCTCATAGGCTATAATGGAGAATGGAAACACATCCAAAATTTTTCACCATCAAGTGTATACCATTCAGTGTGATATTAAAAATACATCTTACCCAACCCTAAACCAAACCCCAATATACACCAGAACATAAGTGTGTCCTGAACTCTAACCCTAACCCTAACCCTTACCATATGGGCCCATTCATTCTAATGAATCTCATAGGCTATAATGGAGAATGGAAAAACATCCAAAATTTTTTCCCATCAAGAGTGTACCATTCAGTGTGATATTAAAAATACATCTTATCCAACCCTAAACCCCACCCCAATATTCACCCAAACATATGTGTGTCCTGAAGTCTAACCCTAACCCTAACCCTTACCATATGGGCCCATTCATTCTAATGAATCTCATAGGCTATAATGGAGAATGGAAAAACATCCAAAATTTTTCCCCATCAAGAGTGTACCATTCAGTGTGATATTAAAAATACATCTTATCCAACCCTAAACGCAACCCCAATATTCACCCAAACATAAGTGTGTCCTGAACTCTAACCCTAACCCTAACCCTTACCATATGGGCCCATTCATTCTAATGAATCTCATAGGCTATAATGGAGAATGGAAAAACATCCAAAATTTTTCACCATCAATACTGTACCATTCAGTGTGATATTAAAAATACATCTTATCCAACCCTAAACCCAACCCCAATATTCACCCAAACATAAGTGTGTCCTGAACTATAACCCTAACCCTAACCCTTACCATATGGGCCCATTCATTCTAATGAATCTCATAGGCTATAATGGAGAATGGAAAAACATCCAAAATTTTTCTCCATCAATACTGTACCATTCAGTGTGATATTAAAAATACATCTTACCCAACCCTAAACCAGACCCCAATTTTAAATATGTGTGTCCTGAACTCTAACCCTAACCCTAACCCTTACCATATGGGCCCATTCATTCTAATGAATCTCATAGGCTATAATGGAGAATGGAAAAACATCCAAAATTTTTCCCCATCAAGAGTGTACCATTCAGTGTGATATTAAAAATACATCTTATCCAACCCTAAACCCCACCCCAATATTCACCCAAACATATGTGTGTCCTGAAGTCTAACCCTAACCCTTACCATATGAGCCCATTCATTCTAATGAATCTCATAGGCTATAATGGAGAATGGAAAAACATCCAAAATTTTTCCCCATCAATAGTGTACCATTCAGTGTGATATTAAAAATACATCTTATCCAACCCTAAACCCAACCCCAATATTCACCCAAACATATGTGTGTTCTGAACTCTAACCCTAACCCTAACCGTTACCATATGGGCCCATTCATTCTAATGAATCTCATAGGCTATAATGGAGAATGGAAACACATCCAAAATTTTTCACCATCAAGTGTATACCATTCAGTGTGATATTAAAAATACATCTTACCCAACCCTAAACCAAACCCCAATATACACCAGAACATAAGTGTGTCCTGAACTCTAACCCTAACCCTAACCCTTACCATATGGGCCCATTCATTCTAATGAATCTCATAGGCTATAATGGAGAATGGAAAAACATCCAAAATTTTTTCCCATCAAGAGTGTACCATTCAGTGTGATATTAAAAATACATCTTATCCAACCCTAAACCCCACCCCAATATTCACCCAAACATATGTGTGTCCTGAAGTCTAACCCTAACCCTAACCCTTACCATATGGGCCCATTCATTCTAATGAATCTCATAGGCTATAATGGAGAATGGAAAAACATCCAAAATTTTTCCCCATCAAGAGTGTACCATTCAGTGTGATATTAAAAATACATCTTATCCAACCCTAAACGCAACCCCAATATTCACCCAAACATAAGTGTGTCCTGAACTCTAACCCTAACCCTAACCCTTACCATATGGGCCCATTCATTCTAATGAATCTCATAGGCTATAATGGAGAATGGAAAAACATCCAAAATTTTTCACCATCAATACTGTACCATTCAGTGTGATATTAAAAATACATCTTATCCAACCCTAAACCCAACCCCAATATTCACCCAAACATAAGTGTGTCCTGAACTATAACCCTAACTCTAACCCTTACCATATGGGCCCATTCATTCTAATGAATCTCATAGGCTATAATGGAGAATGGAAAAACATCCAAAATTTTTCTCCATCAATACTGTACCATTCAGTGTGATATTAAAAATACATCTTACCCAACCCTAAACCAGACCCCAATTTTAAATATGTGTGTCCTGAACTCTAACCCTAACCCTAACCCTTACCATATGGGCCCATTCATTCTAATGAATCTCATAGGCTATAATGGAGAATGGAAAAACATCCAAAATTTTTCCCCATCAAGAGTGTACCATTCAGTGTGATATTAAAAATACATCTTATCCAACCCTAAACCCCACCCCAATATTCACCCAAACATATGTGTGTCCTGAAGTCTAACCCTAACCCTTACCATATGAGCCCATTCATTCTAATGAATCTCATAGGCTATAATGGAGAATGGAAAAACATCCAAAATTTTTCCCCATCAAGAGTGTGCCATTCAGTGTGATATTAAAAATACATCTTATCCAACCCTAAACCCAACGCCAATATTCACCCAAACATAAGTGTGTCCTGAACTCTAACCCTAACCCTAACCCTTACCATATGGGCCCATTCATTCTAATGAATCTCGTAGGCTATAATGGACAATGGAAAAACAACCAAAAATTTTCCCCATCAAGAGTGTACCTTTCAGTGTGATATTAAAAATACATCTTACCCAACCGTAAACCCAACCCCAATTTTAAACCGAACATATGTGTGTCCTGAACTCTAACCCTAACCCTAACCCTTACCATATGGGCCCATTCATTCTAATGAATCTCATAGGCTATAATGGAGAATTGAAAAACATCCAAAAAATTTCCCCATCAAGTGTATACCATTCAGTGTGATATTAAAAATACATCTTACCCAACCCTAAACCAAACCCCAATATTCACCCGAACATAAGTGTGTCCTGAACTCTAACCCTAACCCTAACCCTTACCTTATGGGCCCATTCATTCTAATGAATCTCATAGGCTATAATGGAGAATGGAAAAACATCCAAAATCTTTCCCCATCAATACTGTACCATTCAGTGTGATATTAAAAATACATCTTACCCAACCCTAAACCAAACCCCAATATTCACCCGAACATAAGTGTGTCCTGAACTATAACCCTAACCCTAACCCTTACCATATGGGCCCATTCATTCTAATGAATCTCATAGGCTATAATGGAGAATGGAAAAACATCCAAAATTTTTCTCCATCAATACTGTACCATTCAGTGTGATATTAAAAATACATCTTACCCAACCCTAAACCAGACCCCAATTTTAAATATGTGTGTCCTGAACTCTAACCCTAACCCTAACCCTTACCATATGGGCCCATTCATTCTAATGAATCTCATAGGCTATAATGGAGAATGGAAAAACATCCAAAATTTTTCCCCATCAAGAGTGTACCATTCAGTGTGATATTAAAAATACATCTTATCCAACCCTAAACCCCACCCCAATATTCACCCAAACATATGTGTGTCCTGAAGTCTAACCCTAACCCTTACCATATGAGCCCATTCATTCTAATGAATCTCATAGGCTATAATGGAGAATGGAAAAACATCCAAAATTTTTCCCCATCAATAGTGTACCATTCAGTGTGATATTAAAAATACATCTTATCCAACCCTAAACCCAACCCCAATATTCACCCAAACATATGTGTGTTCTGAACTCTAACCCTAACCCTAACCGTTACCATATGGGCCCATTCATTCTAATGAATCTCATAGGCTATAATGGAGAATGGAAACACATCCAAAATTTTTCACCATCAAGTGTATACCATTCAGTGTGATATTAAAAATACATCTTACCCAACCCTAAACCAAACCCCAATATACACCAGAACATAAGTGTGTCCTGAACTCTAACCCTAACCCTAACCCTTACCATATGGGCCCATTCATTCTAATGAATCTCATAGGCTATAATGGAGAATGGAAAAACATCCAAAATTTTTTCCCATCAAGAGTGTACCATTCAGTGTGATATTAAAAATACATCTTATCCAACCCTAAACCCCACCCCAATATTCACCCAAACATATGTGTGTCCTGAAGTCTAACCCTAACCCTAACCCTTACCATATGGGCCCATTCATTCTAATGAATCTCATAGGCTATAATGGAGAATGGAAAAACATCCAAAATTTTTCCCCATCAAGAGTGTACCATTCAGTGTGATATTAAAAATACATCTTATCCAACCCTAAACGCAACCCCAATATTCACCCAAACATAAGTGTGTCCTGAACTCTAACCCTAACCCTAACCCTTACCATATGGGCCCATTCATTCTAATGAATCTCATAGGCTATAATGGAGAATGGAAAAACATCCAAAATTTTTCACCATCAATACTGTACCATTCAGTGTGATATTAAAAATACATCTTATCCAACCCTAAACCCAACCCCAATATTCACCCAAACATAAGTGTGTCCTGAACTATAACCCTAACTCTAACCCTTACCATATGGGCCCATTCATTCTAATGAATCTCATAGGCTATAATGGAGAATGGAAAAACATCCAAAATTTTTCTCCATCAATACTGTACCATTCAGTGTGATATTAAAAATACATCTTACCCAACCCTAAACCAGACCCCAATTTTAAATATGTGTGTCCTGAACTCTAACCCTAACCCTAACCCTTACCATATGGGCCCATTCATTCTAATGAATCTCATAGGCTATAATGGAGAATGGAAAAACATCCAAAATTTTTCCCCATCAAGAGTGTACCATTCAGTGTGATATTAAAAATACATCTTATCCAACCCTAAACCCCACCCCAATATTCACCCAAACATATGTGTGTCCTGAAGTCTAACCCTAACCCTTACCATATGAGCCCATTCATTCTAATGAATCTCATAGGCTATAATGGAGAATGGAAAAACATCCAAAATTTTTCCCCATCAAGAGTGTGCCATTCAGTGTGATATTAAAAATACATCTTATCCAACCCTAAACCCAACGCCAATATTCACCCAAACATAAGTGTGTCCTGAACTCTAACCCTAACCCTAACCCTTACCATATGGGCCCATTCATTCTAATGAATCTCGTAGGCTATAATGGACAATGGAAAAACAACCAAAAATTTTCCCCATCAAGAGTGTACCTTTCAGTGTGATATTAAAAATACATCTTACCCAACCGTAAACCCAACCCCAATTTTAAACCGAACATATGTGTGTCCTGAACTCTAACCCTAACCCTAACCCTTACCATATGGGCCCATTCATTCTAATGAATCTCATAGGCTATAATGGAGAATTGAAAAACATCCAAAAAATTTCCCCATCAAGTGTATACCATTCAGTGTGATATTAAAAATACATCTTACCCAACCCTAAACCAAACCCCAATATTCACCCGAACATAAGTGTGTCCTGAACTCTAACCCTAACCCTAACCCTTACCTTATGGGCCCATTCATTCTAATGAATCTCATAGGCTATAATGGAGAATGGAAAAACATCCAAAATCTTTCCCCATCAATAGTGCACAATTCAGTGTGATATTAAAAATACATCTTATCCAACCCTAAACCCAACCCCAATATTCACCCAAACATAAGTGTGTCCTGAACTCTAACCCTAACCCTAACCGTTACCATATGGGCCCATTCATTCTAATGAATCTCATAGGCTATAATGGAGAATGGAAACACATCCAAAATTTTTCACCATCAAGTGTATACCATTCAGTGTGATATTAAAAATACATCTTATCCAACCCTAAACCCCACCCCAATATTCACCCAAACATATGTGTGTCCTGAAGTCTAACCCTAACCCTAACCCTTACCATATAGGCCCATTCATTCTAATGCATCTCATAGGCTATAATGGAGAATGGAAAAACATCCAAAATTTTTCCCCATCAAGAGTGTGCCATTCAGTGTGATATTAAAAATACATCTTATCCAACCCTAAACGCAACCCCAATATTCACCCAAACATAAGTGTGTCCTGAACTCTAACCCTAACCCTAACCCTTACCATATGGGCCCATTCATTCTAATGAATCTCATAGGCTATAATGGAGAATGGAAAAACATCCAAAATTTTTCACCATCAATACTGTACCATTCAGTGTGATATTAAAAATACATCTTATCCAACCCTAAACCCAACCCCAATATTCACCCAAACATAAGTGTGTCCTGAACTATAACCCTAACCCTAACCCTTACCATATGGGCCCATTCATTCTAATGAATCTCATAGGCTATAATGGAGAATGGAAAAACATCCAAAATTTTTCTCCATCAATACTGTACCATTCAGTGTGATATTAAAAATACATCTTACCCAACCCTAAACCAGACCCCAATTTTAAATATGTGTGTCCTGAACTCTAACCCTAACCCTAACCCTTACCATATGGGCCCATTCATTCTAATGAATCTCATAGGCTATAATGGAGAATGGAAAAACATCCAAAATTTTCCCCCATCAAGAGTGTACCATTCAGTGTGATATTAAAAATACATCTTATCCAACCCTAAACCCCACCCCAATATTCACCCAAACATATGTGTGTCCTGAAGTCTAACCCTAACCCTTACCATATGAGCCCATTCATTCTAATGAATCTCATAGGCTATAATGGAGAATGGAAAAACATCCAAAATTTTTCCCCATCAAGAGTGTGCCATTCAGTGTGATATTAAAAATACATCTTATCCAACCCTAAACCCAAACCCAATATTCACCCAAACATAAGTGTGTCCTGAACTCTAACGCTAACCCTAACCCTTACCATATGGGCCCATTCATTCTAATGAATCTCGTAGGCTATAATGGACAATGGAAAAACAACCAAAATTTTTCCCCATCAAGAGTGTACCTTTCAGTGTGATATTAAAAATACATCTTACCCAACCGTAAACCCAACCCCAATTTTAAACCGAACATATGTGTGTCCTGAACTCTAACCCTAACCCTAACCCTTACCATATGGGCCCATTCATTCTAATGAATCTCATAGGCTATAATGGAGAATTGAAAAACATCCAAAAAATTTCCCCATCAAGTGTATACCATTCAGTGTGATATTAAAAATACATCTTACCCAACCCTAAACCAAACCCCAATATTCACCCGAACATAAGTGTGTCCTGAACTCTAACCCTAACCCTAACCCTTACCTTATGGGCCCATTCATTCTAATGAATCTCATAGGCTATAATGGAGAATGGAAAAACATCCAAAATCTTTCCCCATCAATAGTGCACAATTCAGTGTGATATTAAAAATACATTTTATCCAACCCTAAACCCAACCCCAATATTCACCCAAACATAAGTGTGTCCTGAACTCTAACCCTAACCCTAACCCTTACCATATGGGCCCATTCATTCTAATGAATCTCATAGGCTATAATGGAGAATGGAAAAACATCCAAAATTTTTCCCCATCAATAGTGTACCATTCAGTGTGATATTAAAAATACATCTTATCCAACCCTAAACCCAACCCCAATATTCACCCAAACATATGTGTGTTCTGAACTCTAACCCTAACCCTAACCGTTACCATATGGGCCCATTCATTCTAATGAATCTCATAGGCTATAATGGAGAATGGAAACACATCCAAAATTTTTCACCATCAAGTGTATACCATTCAGTGTGATATTAAAAATACATCTTACCCAACCCTAAACCAAACCCCAATATACACCAGAACATAAGTGTGTCCTGAACTCTAACCCTAACCCTAACCCTTACCATATGGGCCCATTCATTCTAATGAATCTCATAGGCTATAATGGAGAATGGAAAAACATCCAAAATTTTTCCCCATCAAGAGTGTACCATTCAGTGTGATATTAAAAATACATCTTATCCAACCCTAAACGCAACCCCAATATTCACCCAAACATAAGTGTGTCCTGAACTCTAACCCTAACCCTAACCCTTACCATATGGGCCCATTCATTCTAATGAATCTCATAGGCTATAATGGAGAATGGAAAAACATCCAAAATTTTTCACCATCAATACTGTACCATTCAGTGTGATATTAAAAATACATCTTATCCAACCCTAAACCCAACCCCAATATTCACCCAAACATAAGTGTGTCCTGAACTATAACCCTAACCCTAACCCTTACCATATGGGCCCATTCATTCTAATGAATCTCATAGGCTATAATGGAGAATGGAAAAACATCCAAAATTTTTCTCCATCAATACTGTACCATTCAGTGTGATATTAAAAATACATCTTACCCAACCCTAAACCAGACCCCAATTTTAAATATGTGTGTCCTGAACTCTAACCCTAACCCTAACCCTTACCATATGGGCCCATTCATTCTAATGAATCTCATAGGCTATAATGGAGAATGGAAAAACATCCAAAATTTTTCCCCATCAAGAGTGTACCATTCAGTGTGATATTAAAAATACATCTTATCCAACCCTAAACCCCACCCCAATATTCACCCAAACATATGTGTGTCCTGAAGTCTAACCCTAACCCTTACCATATGAGCCCATTCATTCTAATGAATCTCATAGGCTATAATGGAGAATGGAAAAACATCCAAAATTTTTCCCCATCAAGAGTGTGCCATTCAGTGTGATATTAAAAATACATCTTATCCAACCCTAAACCCAAACCCAATATTCACCCAAACATAAGTGTGTCCTGAACTCTAACCCTAACCCTATCCCTTACCATATGGGCCCATTCATTCTAATGAATCTCATCGGCTATAATGGAGAATGGTAAAACATCCAAAATTTTTCACCATCAATAGTGTACCATTCAGTGTGATATTAAAAATACATCTTATCCAACCCTAAACCCAACCCCAATATTCACCCAAACATACGTGTGTCCTGAAGTCTAACCCTAACCCTAACCCTTACCATATGGGCCCATTCATTCTAATGAATCTCATAGGCTATAATGGAGAAAGGAAAAACATCTAAAAAATTTTCCCATCAAGAGTGTACCATTCAGTGTGATATTAAAAATACATCTTATCCAACCCTAAACCCCACCCCAATATTCACCCAAACATACGTGTGTCCTGAAGTCTAACCCTAACCCTAACCCTTACCATATGGGCCCATTCATTCTAATGAATCTCATAGACTATAATGGAGAATGGAAAAACATCCAAAATTATTCCCCATCAAGAGTGTGCCATTCAGTGTGATATTAAAAATACATCTTATCCAACCCTAAACCCAACCCCAATATTCACCCAAACATAAGTGTGTCCTGAACTATAACCCCAACCCTAACCCTTACCATATGGGCCCATTCATTCTAATGAATCTCATAGGCTATAATGGAGAATGGAAAAACATCCAAAATTTTTGTCCATCAATACTGTACCATTCAGTGTGATATTAAAAATACATCTTACCCAACCCTAAACCAGACCCCAATTTTAAATATGTGTGTCCTGAACTCTAACCCTAACCCTAACCCTTACCATATGGGCCCATTCATTCTAATGAATCTCATAGGCTATAATGGAGAATGGAAAAACATCCAAAATTTTTCCCCATCAAGAGTGTACCATTCAGTGTGATATTAAAAATACAT
Organism: Heteronotia binoei; assembly: GCF_032191835.1. Taxonomy (NCBI): domain Eukaryota; kingdom Metazoa; phylum Chordata; class Lepidosauria; order Squamata; family Gekkonidae; genus Heteronotia; species Heteronotia binoei. The sequence continues at coordinate 19,326,645 of NC_083226.1, read as the reverse complement.
CTTATCCAACCCTAAACCCCACCCCAATATTCACCCAAACATATGTGTGTCCTGAAGTCTAACCCTAACCCTTACCATATGGGCCCATTCATTCTAATCAATCTCAGAGGCTATAATGGAGAATGGAAAAACATCCAAAATTTTTCCCCATCAAGAGTGTGCCATTCAGTGTGATATTAAAAATACATCTTATCCAACCCTAAACCCAAACCCAATATTCACCCAAACATAAGTGTGTCCTGAACTCTAACCCTAACCCTAACCCTTACCATATGGGCCCATTCATTCTAATGAATCTCATAGGCTATAATGGAGAATGGAAAAACATCCAAAATTTTTCCCCATCAAGAGTGTACCATTCAGTGTGATATTAAAAATACATCTTATCCAACCCTAAACCCAACCCCAATATTCACCCAAACATAAGTGTGTCCTGAACTCTAACCCTAACCCTAACCCTTACCATATGGGCCCATTCATTCTAATGAATCTCATAGGCTATAATGGAGAATGGAAAAACATCCAAAATTTTTCACCATCAAGTGTATACCATTCAGTGTGATATTAAAAATACATCTTACCCAACCCTAAACCAGACCCCAATTTTAAACCGAACATATGTTCGTCCTGAAGTCTAACCCTAACCCTAACCCTTACCATATGGGCCCATTCATTCTAATGAATCTCATAGGCTATAATGGAGAATGGAAAAACATCCAAAATTTTTCCCCATCAATAGTGTACCATTCAGTGTGATATTATAAATACATCTTATCCAACCCTAAACCCATCCCCAATATTCACACAAACATATGTGTGTCCTGAACTCTAACCCTAACCCTAACCGTTACCATATGGGCCCATTCATTCTAATGAATCTCATAGGCTATAATGGAGAATGGAAAAACATCCAAAATTTTTCACCATCAAGTGTATACCATTCAGTGTGATATTAAAAATACATCTTACCCAACCCTAAACCAAACCCCAATATACACCAGAACATAAGTGTGCCCTGAACTCTAACCCTAACCCTAACCCTTACCATATGGGCCCATTCATTCTAATGAATCTCATAGGCTATAATGGAGAATGGAAAAACATCTAAAAAATTTTCCCATCAAGAGTGTACCATTCAGTGTGATATTAAAAATACATCTTATCCAACCCTAAACCCCACCCCAATATTAACCCAAACATAAGTGTGTCCTGAAGTCTAACCCTAACCGTCACCATATGGGCCCATTCATTCTAATGAATCTCATAGGCTATAATGGAGAATGGAAAAACATCCAAAATTTTTTCCCATCAAGAGTCTACCATTCAGTGTGATATTAAAAATACATCTTATCCAACCCTAAACGCAACCCCAATATTCACCCAAACATAAGTGTGTCCTGAACTCTAACCCTAACCCTATCCCTTACCATATGGGCCCATTCATTCTAATGAATCTCATAGGCTATAATGGAGAAAGGAAAAACATCTAAAAATTTTTCCCATCAAGAGTGTACCATTCACTGTGATATTAAAAATACATCTTATCCAACCCTAAACCCCACCCCAATATTCACCCAAACATACGTGTGTCCTGAAGTCTAACCCTATCCCTAACCCTTACCATATGGGCCCATTCATTCTAATGAATCTCATAGGCTATAATGGAGAATGGAAAAACATCCAAAATTATTCCCAATCAAGAGTGTGCCATTCAGTGTGATATTAAAAATACATCTTATCCAACCCTAAACCCAACCCCAATATTCACCCAAACATAAGTGTGTCCTGAACTATAACCCCAACCCTAACCCTTACCATATGGGCCCATTCATTCTAATGAATCTCATAGGCTATAATGGAGAATGGAAAAACATCCAAAATTTTTGTCCATCAATACTGTACCATTCAGTGTGATATTAAAAATGCATCTTACCCAACCCTAAACCAGACCCCAATTTTAAATATGTGTGTCCTGAACTCTAACCCTAACCCTAACCCTTACCATATGGGCCCATTCATTCTAATGAATCTCATAGGCTATAGTGGAGAATGGAAAAACATCCAAAAATTTTTTCCCATCAAGAGTGTACCATTCAGTGTGATATTAAAAATACATCTTATCCAACCCTAAACCCCACCCCAATATTCACCCAAACATATGTGTGTCCTGAAGTCTAACCCTAACCCTTACCATATGGGCCCATTCATTCTAATGAATCTCATAGGCTATAATGGAGAATGGAAAAACATCCAAAATTTTTCCCCATCAAGAGTGTGCCATTCAGTGTGATATTAAAAATACATCTTATCCAACCCTAAACCCAAACCCAATATTCACCCAAACATAAGTGTGTCCTGAACTCTAACCCTAACCCTAACCCTTACCATATGGGCCTATTCATTCTAATGAATCTCATAGGCTATAATGGAGAATGGAAAAACATCCAAAATTTTCCCATCAAGAGTCTACCATTCAGTGTGATATTAAAAATACATCTTATCCAACCCTAAACGCAACCCCAATATTCACCCAAACATAAGTGTGTCCTGAACTCTAACCCTAACCCTATCCCTTACCATATGGGCCCATTCATTCTAATGAATCTCATAGGCTATAATGGAGAAAGGAAAAACATCTAAAAATTTTTCCCATCAAGAGTGTACCATTCAGTGTGATATTAAAAATACATCTTATCCAACCCTAAACCCCACCCCAATATTCACCCAAACATACGTGTGTCCTGAAGTCTAACCCTATCCCTAACCCTTACCATATGGGCCCATTCATTCTAATGAATCTCATAGGCTATAATGGAGAATGGAAAAACATCCAAAATTATTCCCAATCAAGAGTGTGCCATTCAGTGTGATATTAAAAATACATCTTATCCAACCCTAAACCCAACCCCAATATTCACCCAAACATAAGTGTGTCCTGAACTATAACCCCAACCCTAACCCTTACCATATGGGCCCATTCATTCTAATGAATCTCATAGGCTATAATGGAGAATGGAAAAACATCCAAAATTTTTGTCCATCAATACTGTACCATTCAGTGTGATATTAAAAATGCATCTTACCCAACCCTAAACCAGACCCCAATTTTAAATATGTGTGTCCTGAACTCTAACCCTAACCCTAACCCTTACCATATGGGCCCATTCATTCTAATGAATCTCATAGGCTATAGTGGAGAATGGAAAAACATCCAAAAAATTTTTCCCATCAAGAGTGTACCATTCAGTGTGATATTAAAAATACATCTTATCCAACCCTAAACCCCACCCCAATATTCACCCAAACATATGTGTGTCCTGAAGTCTAACCCTAACCCTTACCATATGGGCCCATTCATTCTAATGAATCTCATAGGCTATAATGGAGAATGGAAAAACATCCAAAATTTTTCCCCATCAAGAGTGTGCCATTCAGTGTGATATTAAAAATACATCTTATCCAACCCTAAACCCAAACCCAATATTCACCCAAACATAAGTGTGTCCTGAACTCTAACCCTAACCCTAACCCTTACCATATGGGCCTATTCATTCTAATGAATCTCATAGGCTATAATGGAGAATGGAAAAACATCCAAAATTTTTCCCCATCAAGAGTGTACCATTCAGTGTGATATTAAAAATACATCTTATCCAACCCTAAACCCAACCCCAATATTCACCCAAACATAAGTGTGTCCTGAACGCTAACCCTAACCCTAACCCTTACCATATGGGCCCATTCATTCTAATGAATCTCATAGGCTATAATGGAGAATGGAAAAACATCCAAAATTTTTCCCCATCAATAGTGTACCATTCAGTGTGATATTAAAAATACATCTTATCCAACCCTAAACCCATCCCCAATATTCACCCAAACATAAGTTTGTCCCGAAGTCTAACCCTAACCCTAACCCTTACCATATGGGCCCATTCATTCTAATGAATCTCATAGGCTATAATGGAGAATGGAAAAACATCCAAAATTTTTCTCCATCAATACTGTACCATTCAGTGTGATATTAAAAATACATCTTACCCAACTCTAAACCAGACCCCAATTTTAAACCGAACATATGTTTGTCCTGAAGTCTAACCCTAACACTAACCCTTACCATATGGGCCCATTCATTCTAATGAATCTCATAGGCTATAATGGAGAATGGAAAAACATCCAAAATTTTTCCCCATCTAGAGTGTACCATTCAGTGTGATATTAAAAATACATCTTATCCAACCCTAAACCCAACCCCAATATTCACCCAAACATAAGTGTGTCCTGAACTCTAACCCTAACCCTAACCCTTACCATATGGGCCTTTTCATTCTAATGAATCTCATAGGCTATAATGGAGAATGGAAAAACATCCAAAATTTTTCCCCATCAAGAGTGTACCATTCAGTGTGATATTAAAAATACATCTTATCCAACCCTAAACCCAACCCCAATATTCACCCAAACATAAGTGTGTCCTGAACGCTAACCCTAACCCTAACCTTTACCATATGGGCCCATTCATTCTAATGAATCTCATAGGCTATAATGGAGAATGGAAAAACATCCAAAAATTTTCCCCATCAATAGTGTACCATTCAGTGTGATATTAAAAATACATCTTATCCAACCCTAAACGCAACCCCAATATTCACCCAAACATAAGTGTGTCCTGAACTCTAACCCTAACCCTTACCATATGGGCCCATTCATTCTAATGAATCTCATAGGCTATAATGGAGAATGGAAAAACATCCAAAATTTTTCCCCATCAATAGTGTACCATTCAGTGTGATATTAAAAATACATCTTATCCAACCCTAAACCCATCCCCAATATTCACCCAAACATAAGTGTGTCCTGAACTCTAACCCTAACCCTAACCCTTACCATATGGGCCCATTCATTCTAATGAATCTCATAGGCTATAATGGAGAATGGAAAAACATCCAAAATTTTTCTCCATCAATACTGTACCATTCAGTGTGATATTAAAAAATACATCTTACCCAACTCTAAACCAGACCCCAATTTTAAACCGAACATATGTTTGTCCTGAAGTCTAACCCTAACACTAACCCTTACCATATGGGCCCATTCATTCTAATGAATCTCATAGGCTATAATGGAGAATGGAAAAACATCCAAAATTTTTCCCCATCAAGAGTGTGCCATTCAGTGTGATATTAAAAATACATCTTATCCAACCCTAAACCCAAACCCAATATTCACCCAAACATAAGTGTGTCCTGAACTCTAACCCTAACCCTAACCCTTACCATATGGGCCCATTCATTCTAATGAATCTCATAGGCTATAATGGAGAATGGAAAAACATCCAAAATTTTTCCCCATCAAGAGTGTACCATTCAGTGTGATATTAAAAATACATCTTATCCAACCCTAAACCCAACCCCAATATTCACCCAAACATTAGTGTGTCCTGAACGCTAACCCTAACCCTAACCCTTACCATATGGGCCCATTCATTCTAATGAATCTCATAGGCTATAATGGAGAATGGAAAAACATCCAAAATTTTTCCCCATCAATAGTGTACCATTCAGTGTGATATTAAAAATACATCTTATCCAACCCTAAACCCATCCCCAATATTCACCCAAACATAAGTTTGTCCTGAACTCTAACCCTAACCCTAACCCTTACCATATGGGCCCATTCATTCTAATGAATCTCATAGGCTATAATGGAGAATGGAAAAACATCCAAAATTTTTCTCCATCAATACTGTACCATTCAGTGTGATATTAAAAATACATCTTACCCAACTCTAAACCAGACCCCAATTTTAAACCGAACATATGTTTGTCCTGAAGTCTAACCCTAACACTAACCCTTACCATATGGGCCCATTCATTCTAATGAATCTCATAGGCTATAATGGAGAATGGAAAAACATCCAAAATTTTTCCCCATCAAGAGTGTGCCATTCAGTGTGATATTAAAAATACATCTTATCCAACCCTAAACCCAAACCCAATATTCACCCAAACATAAGTGTGTCCTGAACTCTAACCCTAACCCTAACCCTTACCATATGGGCCCATTCATTCTAATGAATCTCATAGGCTATAATGGAGAATGGAAAAACATCCAAAATTTTTCCCCATCTAGAGTGTACCATTCAGTGTGATATTAAAAATACATCTTATCCAACCCTAAACCCAACCCCAATATTCACCCAAACATAAGTGTGTCCTGAACTCTAACCCTAACCCTAACCCTTACCATATGGGCCTATTCATTCTAATGAATCTCATAGGCTATAATGGAGAATGGAAAAACATCCAAAATTTTTCCCCATCAAGAGTGTACCATTCAGTGTGATATTAAAAATACATCTTATCCAACCCTAAACCCAACCCCAATATTCACCCAAACATAAGTGTGTCCTGAACGCTAACCCTAACCCTAACCTTTACCATATGGGCCCATTCATTCTAATGAATCTCCTAGGCTATAATGGAGAATGGAAAAACATCCAAAAATTTTCCCCATCAATAGTGTACCATTCAGTGTGATATTAAAAATACATCTTATCCAACCCTAAACGCAACCCCAATATTCACCCAAACATAAGTGTGTCCTGAACTCTAACCCTAACCCTAACCCTTACCATATGGGCCCATTCATTCTAATGAATCTCATAGGCTATAATGGAGTATGGAAAAACATCCAAAATTTTTCCCCATCAATAGTGTACCATTCAGTGTGTTATTAAAAATACATCTTATCCAACCCTAAACCCAACCCCAATATTCACCCAAACATATGTGTGTCCTGAACTCTAACCCTAACCCTAACCGTTACCATATGGGCCCATTCATTCTAATGAATCTCATAGGCTATAATGGAGAATGGAAAAACATCCAAAATTTTTCACCATCAAGTGTATACCATTCAGTGTGATATTAAAAATACATCTTACCCAACCCTAAACCAGACCCCAATTTTAAACCGAACATATGTTTGTCCTGAAGTCTAACCCTAACCCTAACCCTTACCATATGGGCCCATTCATTCTAATGAATCTCATAGGCTATAATGGAGAATGGAAAAACATCCAAAATTTTTCCCCATCAATAGTGTACCATTCAGTGTGATATTAAAAATACATCTTATCCAACCCTAAACCCATCCCCAATATTCACCCAAACATAAGTGTGTCCTGAACTCTAACCCTAACCCTAACCCTTACCATATGGGCCCATTCATTCTAATGAATCTCATAGGCTATAATGGAGAATGGAAAAACATCCAAAATTTTTCTCCATCAATACTGTACCATTCAGTGTGATATTAAAAAATACATCTTACCCAACTCTAAACCAGACCCCAATTTTAAACCGAACATATGTTTGTCCTGAAGTCTAACCCTAACACTAACCCTTACCATATGGGCCCATTCATTCTAATGAATCTCATAGGCTATAATGGAGAATGGAAAAACATCCAAAATTTTTCCCCATCAAGAGTGTACCATTCAGTGTGATATTAAAAATATATCTTATCCAACCCTAAACCCAACCCCAATATTCACCCGAACAAAAGTTTCTCCTGAACTCTAACCCTAACCCTAACCCTTACCATATGGGCCCATTCATTCTAATGAATCTCATAGGCTATAATGGAGAATGGAAAAACATCCAAAATTTTTCTCCATCAATACTGTACCATTCAGTGTGATATTAAAAATACATCTTACCCAACCCTAAACCAGACCCCAATTTTAAACCGAACATATGTTTGTCCCGAAGTCTAACCCTAACCCTAACCCTTACCATATGGGCCCATTCATTCTAATGAATCTCATAGGCTATAATGGGGAATGGAAAAACATCCAAAATTTTTCCCCATCAAGAGTGTACCATTCAGTGTGATATTAAAAATACATCTTATCCAACCCTAAACGCAACCCCAATATTCACCCAAACATATGTGTGTCCTGAACTCTAACCCTAACCCTAACCGTTACCATATGGGCCCATGCATTCTAATGAATCTCATAGGCTATAATGGAGAATGGAAAAACATCCAAAATTTTTCCCCATCAAGTGTATACCATTCAGTGTGATATTAAAAATACATCTTACCCAACCCTAAACCAAACCCCAATATTCACCAGAACATAAGTGTGTCCTGAACTCTAACCCTAACCCTAACCCTTACCATATGGGCCCATTCATTCTAGTGAATCTCATAGGCTATAATGGAGAATGGAAAAACATCTAAAATTTTTCACCATCAATAGTGTACCATTCAGTGTGATATTAAAAATACATCTTATCCAACCCTAAACCCAACCCCAATATTCACCCAAACAAAAGTTTGTCCTGAACTCTAACCCTAACCCTAACCCTTACCATATGGGCCCATTCATTCTAATGAATCTCATAGGCTATAATGGAGAATGGAAAAACATCCAAAATTTTTCTCCATCAATACTGTACCATTCAGTGTGATATAAAAAATACATCTTACCCAACCCTAAACCAGACCCCAATTTAAACCGAACATATGTTTGTCCTGAAGTCTAACCCTAACCCTAACCCTTACCATATGGGCCCATTCATTCTAATGAATCTCATAGGCTATAATGGAGAATGGAAAAACATCCAAAATTTTTCCCCATCAAGAGTGTACCATTCAGTGTGATATTAAAAATACATCTTACCCAACCCTAAACCAGACCCCAATTTTAAACCGAACATATGTTTGTCCTGAAGTCTAACCCTAACCCTAACCCTTACCATATGGGCCCATTCATTCTAATGAATCTCATAGGCTATAATGGAGAATGGAAAAACATCCAAAATTTTTCCCCATCAAGAGTGTACCATTCAGTGTGATATTAAAAATACATCTTATCCAACCCTAAACGCAACCCCAATATTCACCCAAACATATGTGTGTACTGAACTCTAACCCTAACCCTAACCGTTACCATATGGGCCCATTCACTCTAATGAATCTCATAGGCTATAATGGAGAATGGAAAAACATCCAAAATTTTTCCCCATCAAGTGTATACCATTCAGTGTGATATTAAAAATACATCTTACCCAACCCTAAACCAAACCCCAATATTCACCAGAACATAAGTGTGTCCTGAACTCTAACCCTAACCCTAACCCTTACCATATGGGCCCATTCATTCTAGTGAATCTCATAGGCTATAATGGAGAATGGAAAAACATCTAAAATTTTTCACCATCAATAGTGTACCATTCAGTGTGATATTAAAAATACATCTTATCCAACCCTAAACCCAACCCCAATATTCACCCAAACATAAGTGTTTCCTGAACTCTAACCCTAACCCTAATCCTTACCATATGGGCCCATTCATTCTAATGAATCTCATAGGCTATAATGGAGAATGGAAAAACATCCAAAATCTTTCCCCATCAATAGTGCACAATTCAGTGTGATATTAAAAATACATCTTATCCAACCCTAAACCCAACCCCAATACTCACCCAAACAAAAGTTTGTCCTGAACTCTAACCCTAACCCTAACCCTTACCATATGGGCCCATTCATTCTAATGAATCTCATAGGCTATAATGGAGAATGGAAAAACATCCAAAATTTTTCCCCATCAAGAGTGTACAATTCAGTGTGATATTAAAAATACATCTTACCCAACCCTAAACCAGACCCCAATTTTAAACCGAACATATGTTTGTCCTGAAGTCTAACCCTAACCCTAACCCTTACCATATGGGCCCATTCATTCTAATGAATCTCATAGGCTATAATGGAGAATGGAAAAACATCCAAAATTTTTCCCCATCAAGAGTGTACCATTCAGTGTGATATTAAAAATACATCTTATCCAACCCTAAACGCAACCCCAATATTCACCCAAACATATGTGTGTCCTGAACTCTAACCCTAACCCTAACCGTTACCATATGGGCCCATTCACTCTAATGAATCTCATAGGCTATAATGGAGAATGGAAAAACATCCAAAATTTTTCCCCATCAAGTGTATACCATTCAGTGTGATATTAAAAATACATCTTACCCAACCCTAAACCAAACCCCAATATTCACCAGAACATAAGTGTGTCCTGAACTCTAACCCTAACCCTAACCCTTACCATATGGGCCCATTCATTCTAGTGAATCTCATAGGCTATAATGGAGAATGGAAAAACATCTAAAATTTTTCACCATCAATAGTGTACCATTCAGTGTGATATTAAAAATACATCTTATCCAACCCTAAACCCAACCCCAATATTCACCCAAACATAAGTGTTTCCTGAACTCTAACCCTAACCCTAATCCTTACCATATGGGCCCATTCATTCTAATGAATCTCATAGGCTATAATGGAGAATGGAAAAACATCCAAAATTTTTCACCATCAATAGTGTACCATTCAGTGTGATATTAAAAATACATCTTATCCAACCCTAAACCCAACGCCAATATTCACCCAAACATAAGTGTGTCCTGAACTCTAACCCTAACCCTAACCCTTACCATATGGACCCATTCATTCTAATGAATCTCGTAGGCTATAATGGACAATGGAAAAACAACCAAAATTTTTCCCCATCAAGAGTGTACCTTTCAGTGTGATATTAAAAATACATCTTACCCAACCGTAAACCCAACCCCAATTTTAAACCGAACATATGTGTGTCCTGAACTCTAACCCTAACCCTAACCCTTACCATATGGGCCCATTCATTCTAATGAATCTCATAGGCTATAATGGAGAATTGAAAAACATCCAAAAAATTTCCCCATCAAGTGTATACCATTCAGTGTTATATTAAAAATACATCTTACCCAACCCTAAACCAAACCCCAATATTCACCCAAACATAAGTGTGTCCTGAACTCTAACCCTAACCCTTACCATATGGGCCCATTCATTCTCATGAATCTCATAGGCTATAATGGAGAATGGAAAAACATCCAAAATCTTTCCCCATCAATAGTGCACAATTCAGTGTGATATTAAAAATACATCTTATCCAACCCTAAACCCAACCCCAATATTCACCCAAACATAAGTGTGTCCTGAACTCTAACCCTAACCCTAACCCTTACCATATGGGCCCATTCATTCTAATGAATCTCATAGGCTATAATGGAGAATGGAAAAACATCCAAAATTTTTCCCCATCAAGAGTGTACCATTCAGTGTGATATTAAAAATACATCTTATCCAACCCTAAACCCAACTCCAATATTCACCCAAACAAAAGTTTGTCCTGAACTCTAACCCTAACCCTAACCCTTACCATATGGGCCCATTCATTCTAATGAATCTCATAGGCTATAATGGAGAATGGAAAAACATCCAAAATTTTTCTCCATCAATACTGTACCATTCAGTGTGATATTAAAAATACATCTTACCCAACCCTAAACCAGACCCCAATTTTAAACCGAACATATGTTTGTCCTGAAGTCTAACCCTAACCCTAACCCTTACCATATGGGCCCATTCATTCTAATGAATCTCATAGGCTATAATGGAGAATGGAAAAACATCCAAAATTTTTCCCCATCAAGAGTGTACCATTCAGTGTGATATTAAAAATACATCTTACCCAACCCTAAACCAGACCCCAATTTTAAACCGAACATATGTTTGTCCTGAAGTCTAACCCTAACCCTAACCGTTACCATATGGGCCCATTCATTCTAATGAATCTCATAGGCTATAATGGAGAATGGAAAAACATCCAAAATTTTTCCCCATCAAGAGTGTACCATTCAGTGTGATATTAAAAATACATCTTATCCAACCCTAAACGCAACCCCAATATTCACCCAAACATATGTGTGTCCTGAACTCTCACCCTAACCCTAACCGTTACCATATGGGCCCATTCACTCTAATGAATCTCATAGGCTATAATGGAGAATGGAAAAACATCCAAAATTTTTCCCCATCAAGTGTATACCATTCAGTGTGATATTAAAAATACATCTTACCCAACCCTAAACCAAACCCCAATATTCACCAGAACATAAGTGTGTCCTGAACTCTAACCCTAACCCTAACCCTTACCATATGGGCCCATTCATTCTAGTGAATCTCATAGGCTATAATGGAGAATGGAAAAACATCTAAAATTTTTCACCATCAATAGTGTACCATTCAGTGTGATATTAAAAATACATCTTATCCAACCCTAAACCCAACCCCAATATTCACCCAAACATAAGTGTGTCCTGAACTCTAACCCTAACCCTAATCCTTACCATATGGGCCCATTCATTCTAATGAATCTCATAGGCTATAATGGAGAATGGAAAAACATCCAAAATTTTTCACCATCAATAGTGTACCATTCAGTGTGATATTAAAAATACATCTTATCCAACCCTAAACCCAACGCCAATATTCACCCAAACATAAGTGTGTCCTGAACTCTAACCCTAACCCTAACCCTTACCATATGGACCCATTCATTCTAATGAATCTCGTAGGCTATAATGGACAATGGAAAAACAACCAAAATTTTTCCCCATCAAGAGTGTACCTTTCAGTGTGATATTAAAAATACATCTTACCCAACCGTAAACCCAACCCCAATTTTAAACCGAACATATGTGTGTCCTGAACTCTAACCCTAACCCTAACCCTTACCATATGGGCCCATTCATTCTAATGAATCTCATAGGCTATAATGGAGAATTGAAAAACATCCAAAAAATTTCCCCATCAAGTGTATACCATTCAGTGTGATATTAAAAATACATCTTACCCAACCCTAAACCCAACCCCAATATTCACCCAAACATAAGTGTGTCCTGAACTCTAACCCTAACCCTAACCCTTACCATATGGGCCCATTCATTCTAATGAATCTCATAGGCTATAATGGAGAATGGAAAAACATCCAAAATTTTTCCCCATCAAGAGTGTACCATTCAGTGTGATATTAAAAATACATCTTATCCAACCCTAAACCCAACCCCAATATTCACCCAAACAAAAGTTTGTCCTGAACTCTAACCCTAACCCTAACCCTTACCATATGGGCCCATTCATTCTAATGAATCTCATAGGCTATAATGGAGAATGGAAAAACATCCAAAATTTTTCTCCATCAATACTGTACCATTCAGTGTGATATAAAAAATACATCTTACCCAACCCTAAACCAGACCCCAATTTTAAACCGAACATATGTTTGTCCTGAAGTCTAACCCTAACCCTAACCCTTACCATATGGGCCCATTCATTCTAATGAATCTCATAGGCTATAATGGAGAATGGAAAAACATCCAAAATTTTTCCCCATCAAGAGTGTACCATTCAGTGTGATATTAAAAATACATCTTACCCAACCCTAAACCAGACCCCAATTTTAAACCGAACATATGTTTGTTCTGAAGTCTAACCCTAACCCTAACCCTTACCATATGGGCCCATTCATTCTAATGAATCTCATAGGCTATAATGGAGAATGGAAAAACATCCAAAATTTTTCCCCATCAAGAGTGTACCATTCAGTGTGATATTAAAAATACATCTTATCCAACCCTAAACGCAACCCCAATATTCACCCAAACATATGTGTGTCCTGAACTCTAACCCTAACCCTAACCGTTACCATATGGGCCCATTCACTCTAATGAATCTCATAGGCTATAATGGAGAATGGAAAAACATCCAAAATTTTTCCCCATCAAGTGTATACCATTCAGTGTGATATTAAAAATACATCTTACCCAACCCTAAACCAAACCCCAATATTCACCAGAACATAAGTGTGTCCTGAACTCTAACCCTAACCCTAACCCTTACCATATGGGCCCATTCATTCTAGTGAATCTCATAGGCTATAATGGAGAATGGAAAAACATCTAAAATTTTTCACCATCAATAGTGTACCATTCAGTGTGATATTAAAAATACATCTTATCCAACCCTAAACCCAACCCCAATATTCACCCAAACATAAGTGTGTCCTGAACTCTAACCCTAACCCTAACCCTTACCATATGGGCCCATTCATTCTAGTGAATCTCATAGGCTATAATGGAGAATGGAAAAACATCTAAAATTTTTCACCATCAATAGTGTACCATTCAGTGTGATATTAAAAATACATCTTATCCAACCCTAAACCCAACGCCAATATTCACCCAAACATAAGTGTGTCCTGAACTCTAACCCTAACCCTAACCCTTACCATATGGACCCATTCATTCTAATGAATCTCGTAGGCTATAATGGACAATGGAAAAACAACCAAAATTTTTCCCCATCAAGAGTGTACCTTTCAGTGTGATATTAAAAATACATCTTACCCAACCGTAAACCCAACCCCAATTTTAAACCGAACATATGTGTGTCCTGAACTCTAACCCTAACCCTAACCCTTACCATATGGGCCCATTCATTCTAATGAATCTCATAGGCTATAATGGAGAATTGAAAAACATCTAAAAAATTTCCCCATCAAGTGTATACCATTCAGTGTGATATTAAAAATACATCTTACCCAACCCTAAACCAAACCCTAATATTCACCCGAACATAAGTGTGTCCTGAACTCTAACCCTAACCCTAACCCTTACCATATGGGCCCATTCATTCTAATGAATCTCATAGGCTATAATGGAGAATGGAAAAACATCCAAAATCTTTCCCTATCAATAGTGTACCATTCAGTGTGATATTAAAAATACATCTTATCCAACCCTAAACCCAACCCCAATATTCACCCAAACATAAGTGTGTCCTGAACTCTAACCCTAACCTAACCCTTACCATATGGGCCCATTCATTCTAATGAATCTCATAGGCTATAATGGACAATGGAAAAACATCCAAAATTTTTCCCCATCAAGAGTGTACCTTTCAGTGTGATATTAAAAATACATCTTACCCAACCGTAAACCCAACCCCAATTTTAAACCGAACATATGTGTGTCCTGAACTCTAACCCTAACCCTAACCCTTACCATATGGGCCCATTCATTCTAATGAATCTCATAGGCTATAATGGAGAATTGAAAAACATTCAAAAAATTTCCCCATCAAGTGTATACCATTCAGTGTGATATTAAAAATACATCTTACCCAACCCTAAACCAAACCCCAATATTCACCCAAACATAAGTGTGTCCTGAACTCTAACCCTAACCCTAACCCTTACCATATGGACCCATTCATTCTAATGAATCTCGTAGGCTATAATGGACAATGGAAAAACAACCAAAATTTTTCCCCATCAAGAGTGTACCTTTCAGTGTGATATTAAAAATACATCTTACCCAACCGTAAACCCAACCCCAATTTTAAACCGAACATATGTGTGTCCTGAACTCTAACCCTAACCCTAACCCTTACCATATGGGCCCATTCATTCTAATGAATCTCATAGGCTATAATGGAGAATTGAAAAACATCCAAAAAATTTCCCCATCAAGTGTATACCATTCAGTGTGATATTAAAAATACATCTTACCCAACCCTAAACCCATCCCCAATATTCACCCAAACATAAGTGTGTCCTGAACTCTAACCCTAACCCTAACCCTTACCATATGGGCCCATTCATTCTAATGAATCTCATAGGCTATAATGGAGAATGGAAAAACATCCAAAATCTTTCCCCATCAATAGTGCACAATTCAGTGTGATATTAAAAATACATCTTATCCAACCCTAAACCCAACCCCAATATTCACCCAAACATAAGTGTGTCCTGAACTCTAACCCTAACCCTAACCCTTACCATATGGGCCCATTCATTCTAATGAATCTCATAGGCTATAATGGAGAATGGAAAAACATCCAAAATTTTTCTCCATCAATACTGTACCATTCAGTGTGATATTAAAAATACATCTTACCCAACCCTAAACCAGACCCCAATTTTAAACCGAACATATGTTTGTCCTGAAGTCTAACCCTAACCCTAACCCTTACCATATGGGCCCATTCATTCTAATGAATCTCATAGGCTATAATGGAGAATGGAAAAACATCCAAAATTTTTCCCCATCAAGAGTGTACCATTCAGTGTGATATTAAAAATACATCTTACCCAACCCTAAACCAGACCCCAATTTTAAACCGAACATATGTTTGTCCTGAAGTCTAACCCTAACCCTAACCCTTACCATATGGGCCCATTCATTCTAATGAATCTCATAGGCTATAATGGAGAATGGAAAAACATCCAAAATTTTTCCCCATCAAGAGTGTACCATTCAGTGTGATATTAAAAATACATCTTATCCAACCCTAAACGCAACCCCAATATTCACCCAAACATATGTGTGTCCTGAACTCTAACCCTAACCCTAACCGTTACCATATGGGCCCATTCACTCTAATGAATCTCATAGGCTATAATGGAGAATGGAAAAACATCCAAAATTTTTCCCCATCAAGTGTATACCATTCAGTGTGATATTAAAAATACATCTTACCCAACCCTAAACCAAACCCCAATATTCACCAGAACATAAGTGTGTCCTGAACTCTAACCCTAACCCTAACCCTTACCATATGGGCCCATTCATTCTAGTGAATCTCATAGGCTATAATGGAGAATGGAAAAAGATCTAAAATTTTTCACCATCAATAGTGTGCCTTTCAGTGTGATATTAAAAATACATCTTATCCAACCCTAAACCCAACCCCAATATTCACCCAAACATAAGTGTGTCCTGAATTCTAACCCTAACCCTAATCCTTACCATATGGGCCCATTCATTCTAATGAATCTCATAGGCTATAATGGAGAATGGAAAAACATCCAAAATTTTTCACCATCAATAGTGTACCATTCAGTGTGATATTAAAAATACATCTTATCCAACCCTAAACCCAACGCCAATATTCACCCAAACATAAGTGTGTCCTGAACTCTAACCCTAACCCTAACCCTTACCATATGGACCCATTCATTATAATGAATCTCGTAGGCTATAATGGACAATGGAAAAACAACCAAAATTTTTCCCCATCAAGAGTGTACCTTTCAGTGTGATATTAAAAATACATCTTACCCAACCGTAAACCCAACCCCAATTTTAAACCGAACATATGTGTGTCCTGAACTCTAACCCTAACCCTAACCCTTACCATATGGGCCCATTCATTCTAATGAATCTCATAGGCTATAATGGAGAATTGAAAAACATCCAAAAAATTTCCCCATCAAGTGTATACCATTCAGTGTGATATTAAAAATACATCTTACCCAACCCTAAACCAAACCCCAATATTCACCCGAACATAAGTGTGTCCTGAACTCTAACCCTAACCCTAACCCTTACCATATGGGCCCATTCATTCTAATGAATCTCATAGGCTATAATGGAAAATGGAAAAACATCCAAAATCTTTCCCCATCAATAGTGTACCATTCAGTGTGATATTAAAAATACATCTTATCCAACCCTAAACCCAACCCCAATATTCACCCAAACATAAGTGTGTCCTGAACTCTAACCCTAACCCTAACCCTTACCATATGGGCCCATTCATTCTAATGAATCTCATAGGCTATAATGGAGAAGGGAAAAACATCCAAAATTTTTCCCCATCAAGAGTGTACCATTCAGTGAGATATTAAAAATACATCTTATCCAACCCTAAACCCAACCCCAATATTCACCCAAACAAAAGTTTGTCCTGAACTCTAACCCTAACCCTAACCCTTACCATATGGGCCCATTCATTCTAATGAATCTCATAGGCTATAATGGAGAATGGAAGAATATCCAAAAAATTCTCCCATTAAGTGTATACCATTCTGTGTGATATTAAAAATACATCTTACCCAACCCGAAACCAAACCCCAATATTCACCCGAACATATGTGTGTCCTGAACTTTAAACCTAACCCTAACCCTTACCATATGGGCCCATTCATTCTGTTGAATCTCATAGGCTATAATGGAGAATGGAAAAACATCCAAAATTTTTCCCCATCAAGAGTGTACCATTCAGTGTGATATTAGAAATACATCTTATCCATCCCTAAACCCAACCCCAATATTCACCCAAACATATGTGTGTCCTGAACTCTAACTCTAACCCTAACCGTTACCATATGGGCCCATTCACTCTAATGAATCTCATAGGCTATAATGGAGAATGGAAAAACATCCAAAATTTTTCCCCATCAAGTGTATACCATTCAGTGTGATATTAAAAATACATCTTACCCAACCCTAAACCAAACCCCAATATTCACCCGAACAAAAGTGTGTCCTGAACTCTAACCCTAACCCTAACCCTTACCATATGGGCCCATTCATTCTAATGAATCTCATAGGCTATTATGGAGAATGGAAATACATCCAAAATTTTTCCCCATCAAGAGTGTACCTTTCAGTGTGATATTAAAAATACATCTTACCCAACCCTAAACCAGACCCCAAGTTTAAACCGAACATATGTGTGTCCTGAACTCTAACCCTAACCCTAACCCTTAGCGTATGGGCCCATTCATTCTAATGAATCTCATAGGCTATAATGGAGAATGGAAAAACATCCAAAATTTTTCCCCATCAAGAGTGTACCATTCAGTGTGATACTAAAAATACATCTTACCCAACCCTAAACCAGACCCCAATTTTAAACCGAACATATGTGTGTCCTGAACTCTAACCCTAACCCTAACCCTTACCATATGGGCCATTCATTCTAATGAATCTCATAGGCTATAATGGAGAATGGAAAAACATCCAAAATTTTTCCCCATCAAGAGTGTACCATTCAGTGTGATATTAAAAATACATCTTATCCAACCCTAAACCCAACCCCAATATTCACCCAAACATAAGTGTGTCCTGAACTCTAACCCTAACCCTAACCCTTACCATATGGGCCCATTCATTCTAATGAATCTTATAGGCTATAATGGAGAATGGAAAAACATCCAAAATTCTTCCCCATCAAGAGTGTGCCATTCAGTGTGATATTAAAAATACAGCTTATCCAACCCTAAACCCATCCCCAATATTCACCCAAACATAAGTGTGTCCTGAACTCTAACCCTAACCCTAACCATATGGGCCCATTCATTCTAATGAATCTCATAGGCTATAATGGAGAATGGAAAAACATCCAAAATTTTTCACCATCAAGAGTGTACCATTCAGTGTGATATTAAAAATACATCTTATCCAACCCTAAACCCAACCCCAATATTCACCCAAACATAAGTGTGTCCTAAACTCTAACCCTAACCCTAACCGTTACCATATGGGCCCATTCATTCTAATGAATCTCATAGGCTATAATGGAGAATGGAAAAACATCCAAAATTTATCCCCATCAAGAGTGTACCTTTCAGTGTGATATTAAAAATACATCTTACCCAACCCTAAACCCAACCGCAATTTTAAACCGAACATATGTGTGTCCTGAACTCTAACCCTAACCCTAACCCTTACCATATGGGCCCATTCATTCTAATGAATCTCATAGGCTATAATGGAGAATGGAAAAATATCCAAAAAATTTTCCCATTAAGTGTATACCATTCTGTGTGATATTAAAAATACATCTTACCCAACCCTAAACCCAACCCCAATATTCACCCGAACATATGTGTGTCCTGAACTCTAACCCTAACCCTAACCCTTACCATATGGGCCCATTCATTCTAATGAATCTCATAGGCTATAATGGAGAATGGAAAAACATCCAAAATTTTTCCCCATCAAGTGTATACCATTCAGTGTGATATTAAAAATACATCTTACCCAACCCTAAACCAGACCCCAATTTTAAACCGAACATAAGTGTGTCCTGAACTCTAACCCTAACCCTAACCCTTACCATATGGGCCCATTCATTCTAATGAATCTCTTAGACTACAATGGAGAATGGAAAAACATCCAAAATTTTTCCCCATCAAGAGTGTACCATTCAGTGTGATATTAAAAATACATCTTATCCAACCCTAAACCCAACCCCAATATTCACCCAAACATAAGTGTGTCCTGAACTCTAACCCTAACCCTAACCCTTACCATATGGGCCCATTCATTCTAATGAATCTCATAGGCTATAATGGAGAATGGAAAAACATCTAAAAATTTTTCCCCATCAAGAGTGTACCATTCAGTGTGATATTAAAAATACATCTTATCCAACCCTAAACCCCACCCCAATATTCACCCAAACATATGTGTGTCCTGAACTCTAACCCTAACCCTTACCATATGGGGCCATTCGTTCTAATGAATCTCATAGGCTATAATGGAGAATGGAAAAACATCCAAAATTTTTCCCCATCAAGAGTGTGCCATTCAGTGTGATATTAAAAATACATCTTATCCAACCCTAAACCCAACCCCAATATTCACCCAAACAAAAGTTTGTCCTGAACTCTAACCCTAACCCTAACCCTTACCATATGGGCCCATTCATTCTAATGAATCTCATAGGCTATAATGGAGAATGGAAAAACATCCAAAATTTTTCTCCATCAATACTGTACCATTCAGTGTGATATTAAAAATACATCTTACCCAACCCTAAACCAGACCCCAATTTTAAACCGAACATATGTTTGTCCTGAAGTCTAACCCTAACCCTAACCCTTACCATACGGGCCCATTCATTCTAATGAATCTCATAGGCTATAATGGAGAATGGAAAAACATCCAAAATTTTTCGCCATCAAGAGTGTACCATTCAGTGTGATATTAAAAATACATCTTATCCAACCCTAAACCCAACCCCAATATTCACCCGAACATAAGTGTGTCCTAAACTCTAACCCTAACCCTAACCGTTACCATATGGGCCCATTCATTCTAATGAATCTCATAGGCTATAATGGAGAATGGAAAAACATCCAAAATTTATCCCCATCAAGAGTGTACCTTTCAGTGTGATATTAAAAATACATCTTACCCAACCCTAAACCCAACCGCAATTTTAAACCGAACATATGTGTGTCCTGAACTCTAACCCTAACCCTAACCCTTACCATATGGGCCCATTCATTCTAATGAATCTCATAGGCTATAATGGAGAATGGAAAAATATCCAAAAAATTTTCCCATTAAGTGTATACCATTCTGTGTGATATTAAAAATACATCTTACCCAACCCTAAACCCAACCCCAATATTCACCCGAACATATGTGTGTCCTGAACTCTAACCCTAACCCTAACCCTTACCATATGGGCCCATTCATTCTAATGAATCTCATAGGCTATAATGGAGAATGGAAAAACATCCAAAAATTTTCCCCATCAAGTGTATACCATTCAGTGTGATATTAAAAATACATCTTACCCAACCCTAAACCAGACCCCAATTTTAAACCGAACATAAGTGTGTCCTGAACTCTAACCCTAACCCTAACCCTTACCATATGGGCCCATTCATTCTAATGAATCTCTTAGACTATAATGGAGAATGGAAAAACATCCAAAATTTTTCCCCATCAAGAGTGTACCATTCAGTGTGATATTAAAAATACATCTTATCCAACCCTAAACCCAACCCCAATATTCACCCAAACATAAGTGTGTCCTGAAGTCTAACCCTAACCCTAACCCTTACCATATGGGCCCATTCATTCTAATGAATCTCATAGGCTATAATGGAGAATGGAAAAACATCTTAAAATTTTTCCCCATCAAGAGTGTACCATTCAGTGTGATATTAAAAATACATCTTATCCAACCCTAAACCCCACCCCAATATTCACCCAAACATATGTGTGTCCTGAACGCTAACCCTAACCCTTACCATATGGGCCCATTCGTTCTAATGAATCTCATAGCCTACAATGGAGAACGGAAAAACATCCAAAATTTTTCCCCATCAAGTGTATACCATTCAGTGTGATATTAAAAATACATCTTACCCATCCCTAAACCCAACCCCAATTTTAAACCGAACATATGTGTGTCCTGAACTCTAACCCTAACCCTTACCATATGGGCCCATTCATTCTAATGAATCTCATAGCCTATAATGGAGAATGGAAAAACATCCAAAATTTTTCCCCCTCAAGAGTGTACCATTCAGTGTGATATTAAAAATACATCTTATCGAACACTAAACCCAACCCCAATATTCACCCAAACATAAGTGTGTCCTGAACTCTAACCCTAACCCTTACCATATGGGCTCATTCATTCTAATGAATCTCATAGGCTATAATGGAGAATGGAAGAATATCCAAAAAATTCTCCCATTAAGTGTATACCATTCTGTGTGATATTAAAAATACATCTTACCCAACCCGAAACCAAACCCCAATATTCACCCGAACATATGTGTGTCCTGAACTTTAAACCTAACCCTAACCCTTACCATATGGGCCCATTCATTCTGTTGAATCTCATAGGCTATAATGGAGAATGGAAAAACATCCAAAATTTTTCCCCATCAAGAGTGTACCATTCAGTGTGATATTAGAAATACATCTTATCCATCCCTAAACCCAACCCCAATATTCACCCAAACATATGTGTGTCCTGAACTCTAACTCTAACCCTAACCGTTACCATATGGGCCCATTTACTCTAATGAATCTCATAGGCTATAATGGAGAATGGAAAAACATCCAAAATTTTTCCCCATCAAGTGTATACCATTCAGTGTGATATTAAAAATACATCTTACCCAACCCTAAACCAAACCCCAATATTCACCCGAACAAAAGTGTGTCCTGAACTCTAACCCTAACCCTAACCCTTACCATATGGGCCCATTCATTCTAATGAATCTCATAGGCTATTATGGAGAATGGAAATACATCCAAAATTTTTCCCCATCAAGAGTGTACCTTTCAGTGTGATATTAAAAATACATCTTACCCAACCCTAAACCAGACCCCAAGTTTAAACCGAACATATGTGTGTCCTGAACTCTAACCCTAACCCTAACCCTTAGCGTATGGGCCCATTCATTCTAATGAATCTCATAGGCTATAATGGAGAATGGAAAAACATCCAAAATTTTTCCCCATCAAGAGTGTACCATTCAGTGTGATACTAAAAATACATCTTACCCAACCCTAAACCAGACCCCAATTTTAAACCGAACATATGTGTGTCCTGAACTCTAACCCTAACCCTAACCCTTACCATATGGGCCATTCATTCTAATGAATCTCATAGGCTATAATGGAGAATGGAAAAACATCCAAAATTTTTCCCCATCAAGAGTGTACCATTCAGTGTGATATTAAAAATACATCTTATCCAACCCTAAACCCAACCCCAATATTCACCCAAACATAAGTGTGTCCTGAACTCTAACCCTAACCCTAACCCTTACCATATGGGCCCATTCATTCTAATGAATCTTATAGGCTATAATGGAGAATGGAAAAACATCCAAAATTCTTCCCCATCAAGAGTGTGCCATTCAGTGTGATATTAAAAATACAGCTTATCCAACCCTAAACCCATCCCCAATATTCACCCAAACATAAGTGTGTCCTGAACTCTAACCCTAACCCTAACCATATGGGCCCATTCATTCTAATGAATCTCATAGGCTATAATGGAGAATGGAAAAACATCCAAAATTTTTCACCATCAAGAGTGTACCATTCAGTGTGATATTAAAAATACATCTTATCCAACCCTAAACCCAACCCCAATATTCACCCAAACATAAGTGTGTCCTAAACTCTAACCCTAACCCTAACCGTTACCATATGGGCCCATTCATTCTAATGAATCTCATAGGCTATAATGGAGAATGGAAAAACATCCAAAATTTATCCCCATCAAGAGTGTACCTTTCAGTGTGATATTAAAAATACATCTTACCCAACCCTAAACCCAACCGCAATTTTAAACCGAACATATGTGTGTCCTGAACTCTAACCCTAACCCTAACCCTTACCATATGGGCCCATTCATTCTAATGAATCTCATAGGCTATAATGGAGAATGGAAAAATATCCAAAAAATTTTCCCATTAAGTGTATACCATTCTGTGTGATATTAAAAATACATCTTACCCAACCCTAAACCCAACCCCAATATTCACCCGAACATATGTGTGTCCTGAACTCTAACCCTAACCCTAACCCTTACCATATGGGCCCATTCATTCTAATGAATCTCATAGGCTATAATGGAGAATGGAAAAACATCCAAAATTTTTCCCCATCAAGTGTATACCATTCAGTGTGATATTAAAAATACATCTTACCCAACCCTAAACCAGACCCCAATTTTAAACCGAACATAAGTGTGTCCTGAACTCTAACCCTAACCCTAACCCTTACCATATGGGCCCATTCATTCTAATGAATCTCTTAGACTACAATGGAGAATGGAAAAACATCCAAAATTTTTCCCCATCAAGAGTGTACCATTCAGTGTGATATTAAAAATACATCTTCTCCAACCCTAAACCCAACCCCAATATTCACCCAAACATAAGTGTGTCCTGAACTCTAACCCTAACCCTAACCCTTACCATATGGGCCCATTCATTCTAATGAATCTCATAGGCTATAATGGAGAATGGAAAAACATCTAAAAATTTTTCCCCATCAAGAGTGTACCATTCAGTGTGATATTAAAAATACATCTTATCCAACCCTAAACCCCACCCCAATATTCACCCAAACATATGTGTGTCCTGAACTCTAACCCTAACCCTTACCATATGGGGCCATTCGTTCTTATGAATCTCATAGCCTATAATGGAGAACGGAAAAACATCCAAAATTTTTCCCCATCAAGTGTATACCATTCAGTGTGATATTAAAAATACATCTTACCCATCCCTAAACCCAACCCCAATTTTAAACCGAACATATGTGTGTCCTGAACTCTAACCCTAACCCTAACCCTAACCCTTACCATATGGGCCCATTCATTCTAATGAATCTCATAGGCTATAATGGAGAATGGAAAAACATCCAAAAAATTTTCCCATCAAGTGTATACCATTCAGTGTGATATTAAAAATACATCTTATCCAACCCTAAACCAGACCCCAATTTTAAACTGAACATATGTGTGTCCAGAACTCTAACCCTAACCCTTACCATATGGGCCCATTCATTCTAATGAATCTCATAGCCTATAATGGAGAATGGAAAAATATCCAAAATTTTTCCCCCTCAAGAGTGTACCATTCAGTGTGATATTAAAAATACATCTTATCGAACACTAAACCCAACCCCAATATTCACCCAAACATAAGTGTGTCCTGAACTCTAACCCTAACCCTTACCATATGGGCCCATTCATTCTAATGAATCTCATAGGCTATAATGGAGAATGGAAAAATATCCAAAAAATTTTCCCATTAAGTGTATACCATTCTGTGTGATATTAAAAATACATCTTACCCAACCCGAAACCAAACCCCAATATTCACCCGAACATATGTGTGTCCTGAACTCTAAACCTAACCCTAACCCTTACCATATGGGCCCATTCATTCTGTTGAATCTCATAGGCTATAATGGAGAATGGAAAAACATCCAAAATTTTTCCCCATCAAGAGTGTACCATTCAGTGTGATATTAGAAATACATCTTATCCATCCCTAAACCCAACCCCAATATTCACCCAAACATATGTGTGTCCTGAACTCTAACTCTAACCCTAACCGTTACCATATGGGCCCATTCACTCTAATGAATCTCATAGGCTATAATGGAGAATGGAAAAACATCCAAAATTTTTCCCCATCAAGTGTATACCATTCAGTGTGATATTAAAAATACATCTTACCCAACCCTAAACCAAACCCCAATATTCACCCGAACAAAAGTGTGTCCTGAACTCTAACCCTAACCCTAACCCTTAACATATGGGCCCATTCATTCTAATGAATCTCATAGGCTATAATGGAGAATGGAAAAACATCTAAAAATTTTTCCCCATCGAGAGTGTACCATTCAGTGTGATATTAAAAATACATCTTATCCAACCCTAAACCCCACCCCAATATTCACCCAAACATATGTGTGTCCTGAACTCTAACCCTAACCCTTACCATATGGGGCCATTCGTTCTAATGAATCTCATAGCCTATAATGGAGAACGGAAAAACATCCAAAATTTTTCCCCATCAAGTGTATACCATTCAGTGTGATATTAAAAATACATCTTACCCATCCCTAAACCCAACCCCAATTTTAAACCGAACATATGTGTGTCCTGAACTCTAACCCTAACCCTAACCCTTACCATATGGGCCCATTCATTCTAATGAATCTCATAGGCTATAATGGAGAATGGAAAAACATCCAAAAAATTTTCCCATCAAGTGTATACCATTCAGTGTGATATTAAAAATACATCTTATCCAACCCTAAACCAGACCCCAATTTTAAACTGAACATATGTGTGTCCAGAACTCTAACCCTAACCCTTACCATATGGGCCCATTCATTCTAATGAATCTCATAGCCTATAATGGAGAATGGAAAAATATCCAAAATTTTTCCCCATCAAGAGTGTACCATTCAGTGTGATATTAAAAATACATCTTATCGAACACTAAACCCAACCCCAATATTCACCCAAACATAAGTGTGTCCTGAACTCTAACCCTAACCCTTACCATATGGGCCCATTCATTCTAATGAATCTCATAGGCTATAATGGAGAATGGAAAAATATCCAAAAAATTTTCCCATTAAGTGTATACCATTCTGTGTGATATTAAAAATACATCTTACCCAACCCGAAACCAAACCCCAATATTCACCCGAACATATGTGTGTCCTGAACTCTAAACCTAACCCTAACCCTTACCATATGGGCCCATTCATTCTGTTGAATCTCATAGGCTATAATGGAGAATGGAAAAACATCCAAAATTTTTCCCCATCAAGAGTGTACCATTCAGTGTGATATTAGAAATACATCTTATCCATCCCTAAACCCAACCCCAATATTCACCCAAACATATGTGTGTCCTGAACTCTAACTCTAACCCTAACCGTTACCATATGGGCCCATTCACTCTAATGAATCTCATAGGCTATAATGGAGAATGGAAAAACATCCAAAATTTTTCCCCATCAAGTGTATACCATTCAGTGTGATATTAAAAATACATCTTACCCAACCCTAAACCAAACCCCAATATTCACCCGAACAAAAGTGTGTCCTGAACTCTAACCCTAACCCTAACCCTTAACATATGGGCCCATTCATTCTAATGAATCTCATAGGCTATTATGGAGAATGGAAATACATCCAAAACTTTTCCCCATCAAGAGTGTACCTTTCAGTGTGATATTAAAAATACATCTTACCCAACCCTAAACCAGACCCCAAGTTTAAACCGAACATATGTGTGTCCTGAACTCTAACCCTAACCCTAACCCTTAGCGTATGGGCCCATTCATTCTAATGAATCTCATAGGCTATAATGGAGAATGGAAAAACATCCAAAATTTTTCCCCATCAAGAGTGTACCATTCAGTGTGATATTAAAAATACATCTTACCCAACCCTAAACCAGACCCCAATTTTAAACCGAACATATGTGTGTCCTGAACTCTAACCCTAACCCTAACCCTTACCATATGGGCCATTCATTCTAATGAATCTCATAGGCTATAATGGAGAATGGAAAAACATCCAAAATTTTTCCCCATCAAGAGTGTACCATTCAGTGTGATATTAAAAATACATCTTATCCAACCCTAAACCCAACCCCAATATTCACCCGAACATAAGTGTGTCCTGAACTCTAACCCTAACCCTAACCCTTACCATATGGGCCCATTCATTCTAATGAATCTTATAGGCTATAATGGAGAATGGAAAAACATCCAAAATTCTTCCCCATCAAGAGTGTGCCATTCAGTGTGATATTAAAAATACATCTTATCCAACCCTAAACCCATCCCCAATATTCACCCAAACATAAGTGTGTCCTGAACTCTAACCCTAACCCTAACCATATGGGCCCATTCATTCTAATGAATCTCATAGGCTATAATGGAGAATGGAAAAACATCCAAAATTTTTCCCCATCAAGAGTGTACCATTCAGTGTGATATTAAAAATACATCTTATCCAACCCTAAACCCAACCCCAATATTCACCCAAACATAAGTGTGTCCTAAACTCTAACCCTAACCCTAACCGTTACCATATGGGCCCATTCATTCTAATGAATCTCATAGGCTATAATGGAGAATGGAAAAACATCCAAAATTTATCCCCATCAAGAGTGTACCTTTCAGTGTGATATTAAAAATACATCTTACCCAACCCTAAACCCAACCCCAATTTTAAACCGAACATAAGTGTGTCCTGAACTCTAACCCTAACCCTAACCCTTACCATATGGGCCCATTCATTCTAATGAATCTCATAGGCTATAATGGAGAATGGAAAAACATCCAAAATTTTTCCCCATCAAGAGTGTACCTTTCAGTGTGATATTAAAAATACATCTTACCCAACCCTAAACCCAACCCCAATTTTATACCGAACATAAGTGTGTCCTGAACTCTAACCCTAACCCTAACCCTTACCATATGGGCCCATTCATTCTAATGAATCTCATAGGCCGTTTTCGCACTTAGCGTTTGCTCCCCTTATTCCGCGGCGCAATTATGTCCGGATCATTTTTCTCGTTTTCCCACTAGTGACTCTTTGCGGAGTCGCCCTCCCTGAAGCCCCGGCTCAAATCGTTTTCGCACTGGCATCGACTTGAGTTCGATGCCCTGTCAATCATTTTTTTTTTAAAACGCCATTCTAGTTGCATAATTACGTAACAACGTAACAACGCGACAACGAAATAGAGAATCCCCTTTTTCGCGGGCAAACCATCACGTGACGGTTCTGTTTTAATACTGGCCGCAGCAGCGGCATCCTCCACACTGCCTTGTATCGTCAGAAGCTTTCACAATGGAGAATCCTGATGACGAGGCTATGGCGCTGCTTTATTCAGCAGTGGAGCTTCTGATTTTGTGTCTCTACGCCGGGCGCCAAGTCCTCCGCACCGGAGAAAAACTCCTCACTCATGGACTTAGATCACTTAATCCTCTGGTCGCCTCTGGGAAGTCTGACGCCCGGCTTCGGCTGATTAGAGGTGGCAGTCGCCGCCAGGAACGTAGATGGCGCTATCTTGCCGGTATCCGGTTCTCGCCCAGGTATTGGCTGTTCCCCCGTGAACTCGGCTGGTGGGAGAACTTTGTGCTTGTGTACTGGGGCGATGAGCAATGGCTGTATAACTTCCGGATGACCAGAGGGACCTTTCTGGAGATTTATGCCGCTTTGAAGGACAAGCTGGAAAGGCAAACCACACGGATGAGGTCTCCGGTCCACCCTGAGAAGCGGCTCGCGGTAGCGCTATGGTACCTCGCTACCGGAAGCGCCTATCGGGAAGTCGGTTCGCAGTTCGGGATCGGCGTTTCCACCGTCCATGGGATTGTGATGGAGGTCTGCGAAGCCATCGAGAAACGTTTATTTTCAAAGGTCGTGTGCCTCGGTGACGACATCGGAACGGTGTGTATATTTTTTTTCTTTTCCCCTAGTTTTGCGTTATAACGTGACATCGATATATCGGACCATGATGTGATTCTCTATTGCTAACACAGTGGAAGTTGAAATAACCCTGATCCATTGTACTCCATTTCTCTACAGATTATGGATGGTTTCGGTAAACTCGGTATGCCGCATACTGTGGCTGCTGTTGATGGATCGCATATCCCGATACGGGCGCCTGGGGGCAGAACGGAGCAGTTCTGCAACCGGAAGATGTTCTGCTCCGTGATCCTCCATTGGCACGGTTGATCACACAGGACGCTTCGTGGATGCAGAGTTTGGCCACAGCGGAAAGACCAACGATGCCTTCGTTTTCGCGAACAGCCATCTCTGCTCTGGCAATGATGCAGGGCTCTGGGTTCCAGGGAACCCCAGGGTGACTTTGGGAAATGTAACCATACCTGCGCTTGTATTGGGCGACGGAGCGTACCCCCGTAGGCCGTGGCTGTTGTCCCCGTACAGGACACCCATCGGGCCCGTGCAGAAGCACTTTAACAAGAAACACGCCAGGGCCAGGAACGTGGTGGAGCGTGCTTTCGGGAGGCTTAAGGCTCGCTGGCGTGTCCTGCTAACGCGAATGAACGCACAGTACCGGAGTGTTTTCTCCATCGTGACCGCATCTGTGACTCTGCACAATATTTGTGAGGGAAAGGGACATGCGGTCACGCTGGACATTCCAGATAAGGAGATAACACTCCTCCCAGACCCAGAAGAGCCAGACTTCAGGGTTATAAACAGGAGGCAGTTAGACAGGGGGAAGATTGTGCAGGATGCTGTCGCAGAATATATTTATCAAAGGAGATGATTCTTTGGCTTTCTGTCCCCCATGCCTCTCGCTGCCGCCGCCCTTGAATGAAAGACTGCTTTTTCGGTGCTGCGAAGTTACACTGTTTCAACCGTTCTCTGTATAACCGCCTTAACATTATGCCTGCGTTTGTTTAGACTGCTTCCCGTTTCAGCGAATAAAGCTTTGGGCATTATAAACTGCATTGTTTTCATTTACTTTGGTTAAGGTTGGGGGGGGGAGCAATATTTCGGTGCACCAGTGGTCCTACACGTGCTTCTGGGCTGGCTCTGTTTCTGCCTTGTCGATCATAAAATGCCTTCCCCATGATTGGATAAATGAATGCGGAAGTTGCTATTTCGCTACATCGAAGGAGCGTTATTTCGAAATGGCGGCCAGAGGGAGAAGAGGCACTTTCTGGCAGCGAGACGAGGTGCTGGCAATGCTGGACATTGCTGAGAGGGGCGGCCACGCTCCTGAAGTAATGTCCAGCACCCACCTCTGTACCACCCACGTCTATGAGGCGATAGCCAGGAGGCTGCAGCGGAGGGGGTTTGAACGGACTGCGGCGCAGTGCCGGTCCAAAATAAAACGCCTCCGCTGCAGCTTCATGGCTAGCCTTCAGGCATGGGGCGGTATCCCCAGGGCGTCAGGCAGGACGCCCTACCACGAGGCCATGGTCCGCTTGTGGGAGTTGGCGGGGAGGCCCCGTTGGGAGGACCGCCATCACGATTGTGAGTAACGCCGCACACACAAGACACAGCACACAAACGACCCCTTCCTTCTTTATTACTGCTTGATGGCAGTACAGTAAAATTTCCCCCCCCTCCCCCTTCTAGTTTCTGATATGCCTTACTGGTGGAATGTGTGCCAGGGGGAGGCACCATGTATGTGCACAGACTCCAACCCCCACCCACCCTCCCCTGTTCTGATAAGCCTTACTGGTGGAATGTGTGCCAGGGGGAGGCACCATGTATGTGCACAGACTCCAACCCCCACCCACCCTCCCCTGTTCTGATATGCCTTACTGGTGGAATTTGTGCCAGGGGGAGGCACCATGTATGTGCACAGACTCCAACCCCCACCCACCCTCCCCTGTTCTGATAAGCCTTACTGGTGGAATGTGTGCCAGGGGGAGGCACCATGTATGTGCACAGACTCCAACCCCCACCCACCCTCCCCTGTTCTGATAAGCCTTACTGGTGGAATGTGTGCCAGGGGGAGGCACCATGTATGTGCACAGACTCCAACCCCCACCCACCCTCCCCTGTTCTGATAAGCCTTACTGGTGGAATGTGTGCCAGGGGGAGGCACCATGTATGTGCACAGACTCCAACCCCCACCCACCCTTCCCTGTTCTGATAAGCCTTACTGGTGGAATGTGTGCCAGGGGGAGGCACCATGTATGTGCACAGACTCCAACCCCCACCCACCCTCCCCTGTTCTGATAAGCCTTACTGGTGGAATGTGTGCCAGGGGGAGGCACCATGTATGTGCACAGACTCCAACCCCCACCCACCCTCCCCTGTTCTGATAAGCCTTACTGGTGGAATGTGTGCCAGGGGGAGGCACCATGTATGTGCACAGACTCCAACCCCCACCCACCCTCCCCTGTTCTGATAAGCCTTACTGGTGGAATGTGTGCCAGGGGGAGGCACCATGTATGTGCACAGACTCCAACCCCCACCCACCCTCCCCTGTTCTGATAAGCCTTACTGGTGGAATGTGTGCCAGGGGGAGGCACCATGTATGTGCACAGACTCCAACCCCCACCCACCCTCCCCTGTTCTGATAAGCCTTACTGGTGGAATGTGTGCCAGGGGGAGGCACCATGTATGTGCACAGACTCCAACCCCCACCTACCCTTCCCTGTTCTGATATGCCTTACTGGTCCAATAAGTGGCACTGCAGATTCCAGTGCATTTTTCACATCTGCTGTGTGCTTTCATTCACATGAGTTTAATTCCTTTTTTCTTTTCTATATCCAACCGCAGTCGACAACCGTCCACGAGGCGCGGTGGAGCAGCCAGGCCCACCCCTGGTGGAAGAGGAGGATGAGGGTCCTCAGCTGGTTGCCGAGGAGCAAGAAGGTACATTGCCTGACAAAGCAGCCACTTGTGGGTTACTGCACATTAAAGGCACTAAGAAGCCATGTGCGCAGGGGGTTCGAGAACATAATGATATGTGTCTTAGCAAGCCGGTGCAGAATTGCTGCAAATGCTGCTTATCATGCTCATCAGGGTTGGTGAGGGGGTGAGGAAGGGATTAAGTAATGCATGAGGGAGGGAGGGAGTGTCAGAAGGGTGGCAGCCACGGAGCTTGCATATGGAGGCGGGAATTTAGCACGAGAGGACGCAAAGCTGGAATGCATATAGCGTCATGCAGATGTGTGTTGATCTTTCTCCAGCACTTAATGATTATTTCTACAAATCTTAGGTGGCGGTGAGCCTGCCCCTGCAATTGCAGAGCCTGCAGGAGCTGTGCCGGCAGTAGCTGAGCCTGCAGGAGAACAAGAGGCCGCAGAAGAAGCAGGTGGGTTCGCTGAGCTGCAGATAGAAATCAGTAGGCATGGTGTGCAAAGTTTCATTAAATATGATGCTCAGCACATTGCAACCTTTTCAACCGCCCTGTAAGATGATTACAGGAGTGCAGTGCCTTCTGCAATGCTAATGGTCCTCTCGGGCCAGTGTTCAGTAATGTTGCTACACAATGCAGCCATGCCTAAATTTTTGTAATATGCATTGTGTGCTTGCATTTCAGGGCCGCCTGGAGGGGCAGCGGCTGTCGAGCGTGTGGGCCCAGCACAGGAGCCCCAGCTGGAAGCCATAGCGCGGATAGAGGCCCTCTGCCGCTCAACATGTGAGTGCTCAGTATTTTGCATGATGGATAGTTCTTGTGAGTGACTGAATAATTGAGAGATGTGCGTACATTAAGGAGGACGTTGCACTTACTTGAATCTTTTCTAAATTGCAGTCAGAGCCTTCACTCGCAGGATCGATGCTCTGGAGCGGCGATTCGAGCGGCGAATTGCATGACTTGAACGGGCCATTGGGAGGGGTGGGGGTGTTAGGAGGGGTGGGGGTGTTGGGAGGGGTGGGGGTGTTGGGGAATAAAGTTTTATTCTTGTTAATGTGTTGTTAGTTCAAATAAATTATTGTTATTGTTGAAACCTTAAGGTATCGTTTTCCTTTACCTAGACACTGAACAGGGAAAAGTGCAAACATAACTTTAATAAAAGTGCGTAAACATCAGAAGAACAAAACAATAGCTAGGAACACACTGCCCGTGCAGGTATAAACAATGAAATAACATCATAAATAACAACATGCACAACATGTAAACAATGCCTGCAACTCACACCTTCCCTTGATGGGCATTGGTTCTGGTACCCATGAAGGGGACATTGCTGGAAAACACAGCAAAATAAGAAGCATCTGTCATAGACAGCAGTGCACGTTAGAGGCAGCCTAACAATAATCCAATGGAGTTATCATCAGATCTTCCGAAGTGAGTGGTTTTAGGGCTCAAAATACACCCTCTGCTTCCCTGTGCAGGATCTTTTCTTGCCCCTACGTGAGGCCGCCACAATGCCACTTGAGCAGGGTGCAGGAGGCAGGATGCTCTGACTCTCAGGCACAGACGGGAGGGTCTGACTCTCAGGCACAGACGGGGGGGCCTGACTCTCAGGCACAGACAGGAGGGGCTGACTCTCAGGCATAGAGTCCTCTGCCAAAACTGGGTACTCTATATCTGAAGGCAGAGTGCCCCGATTATAGCTGCAGTCACAATCGAGGTGCAGCTGCCTACGTGTGACAGATGGTGTAGATGCTGGATATGGTGGGGATGTTGCAGTGGCTGGTATCTCGCCCACCATTCCCTGTGCCCGACCTTCCCTAAAAATTTGGGCAATGCTGCCTAGCATATCAACAGCTGCCCTCATAACATCCACAGTCTCCCTTGTTGCCTGCTCAAAAGCCTTTACCAAAGCCTCCCTGTTATGTGTCTCACGCTCCCCCTGCACTGAGAACCTGCGTTCTTCAGATTCAAGCATACGGTCAAACCGCTCCATTGTGTCTTCATGATCCAGACGGCTTTGATTCATCATCTTCTCAGCCACATTATTCAGCAGTCCAAAAATACAACAATACAAACTATTGTGCACAAACAAACACTCTTAACTGGTGTATATAAAGTTCTATTATAATGAAATGAACAGCCTACAACAGTGGGCATACATTCATACAGTATAAATAGAAAACAACAGTCTCAAAACAATATACCAAGGAGGACCCCACACAGTCACTGAGTTTTCCAAAATGAGTACACAGACTCAAAAATAATGTTCCTCAGGAGTCCCTCCGTTGTTTGTTGACTTCTGAAGGACAAATTCTAGCCTTCACGCAAACCCCGGATTTGATTGCGTTCCGCTGCTCCTGCAGCTTCCTCGTAAGTCAAATTGCGGCAAATTAAGATATCAAAATGGGCGTTTGAGAAAGAACTTGGCTGGAGTTTTCAGTTGACTTACGAGGAAGCTGCAGGAGCAGCGGAACGCAATCAAATCCGGGGTTTGCGTGAAGGCTAGAATTTGTCCTTCAGAAGTCAACAAACAACGGAGGGACTCCTGAGGAACATTATTTTTGAGTCTGTGTACTCATTTTGGAAAACTCAGTGACTGTGTGGGGTCCTCCTTGGTATATTGTTTTGAGACTGTTGTTTTCTATTTATACTGTATGAATGTATGCCCACTGTTGTAGGCTGTTCATTTCATTATAATAGAACTTTATATACACCAGTTAAGAGTGTTTGTTTGTGCACAATAGTTTGTATTGTTGTATTTTTGGATTTCATATATTGTGCTGCCACTGTTCTTTTACATTATTCAGCAGGGCAACCCTTCGCTGACGTTGAACTTCGTTCTGCACACTCTCTTCCTTTCTTTGCTGTGCTGATGACACCGGCAGATGATCTCCTGAAGCATCTGAAAGAAGAAGGATGGGAAGAGTACATTACCTGGAGAACTCTGGCAATGCACCCATTGTTTTAGCTATGGTACAAGCTGCCATTAGTGACATGCACTACTCTACTGCAGGCATTGGCACCGCTGCTGCAGTTTACGCAGAAATCCCTGGAGCATACCTCCTTCCTCTGCTTCCTGTTCCGAGAGGACAGCATCTCCAGATCCTCCATTTTGGATACTGCACCCTTCTTCCTCCTCAAAGCAATCTGAAATTGATACAACACTCATTCCTTAACATGCAAAGTGCTGAAAAGCCCATGCCTACCTTAAAGTTCTTCACTATAACATGTGTTCAGGAGCAGCATCAGTGTCAGCAATTGTAAGCTGGGCAATACATCTAAGTTCCACTGAAAGCTTTCACATTCAACATAAGACTCATCAGAGGCACTTACCCCCCCGCAAGGACTCCTCTGCTGGATGTTCAGCAGTAAATTCCTGGCTCTGTTCCTGCTCCTGTGGCGCATCGCTTGGGGTCACGATGCTTGAGCCTATAGGAATGCAGGAAAATCAACAGTGTTAAGGCAGAAGGCAGAGAAGTTTTGCGAGTCTAATAAGCGCACAGTACAGCGAGGCAAGCATCCACGTCTCCCTTCATCGAGGGGCGGTTTCATTAAGCTTTTCCCCATGGCTCCCAATCACCGGCGAACCCACAGCGACCTACGCATGTTTGATAATTTCGTTAGTTCAAAGTATCGATATTACGCAGGGAAATAAAGTTTAAAAAAACATATATACTGAGGAATCCTTCGCGTGGGTTTCCTTATGGGCGAGAAGGGACCCCATACAAATAAAAGTACAGGGCTCAGGGGCACTGCATTGCCTGGATACTCACCTGGAGGTGACACATTGGTGTGCGTCCGGAGATCAGCAGCGTTGATTGTTTGGAGGTCAGCGGAAAAGATGTTATCTGATCCTTGAATCGGCAGGTTTTCCTTGTTTGCCTTGTAATACTTCGCCGTCCAGCTTCTCCTCATGTCGGGGGGACGCGCGGACTTATCGTCCTTAAGGATGCGGTGCAGCACATCAAAGTGAGCGCAGTAAAATGGGGATACTCCAGTCTTTGCATTGTGGCTAACGCATCTTCGGTAGTCCGCACGCAAGCCCTTGGTCTTTGTTCGGCACTCAAGCGCCGACCTCTTGTGTCCCATGTCATGCATGGCCTTAGATATAGCCTCGTAGACATAGCTGTTTTTGCGGTTAGAGGCCAGCGCATTCTGGATCTTATCCTCAACCCAAATGGACAACAAGGCTTCTGTTTCGGCCTCCCGCCACGAAACTCCACGAGCCCCCATTGCCTTGCCGCTGGATGCCATTGCACGTAGCTGCTGTGCGGTGGAGGCAGTAAGCTGATCAATGCCGGCCAGCCAAATCTGTCCCTTCTTCCTCCCAGTGTCCAGTTCGGCTCATGCAAGTTGTGACGATAGCTGCTACTCGCCTCATGATTGGCCACTAGCATTTGCAGCCTCCAAGCATTGGCTAATTAACAGTGATGTGGGCGATTCCCTGATCCTCATTCAGCAGTCACAATTCTCGCGAGACCCTCGCCACAACACCCATGAATTTCTCGCGAGACCAAACACCCTATCAACCATAATGTATCAACCATAATGTATAATGTATACTGGATAATGCAATTACGAAGTAGCGTAATAACGCAACAGCGGGCAGGGGGGAAAGCTAGCCGTGAAAGTGCGCCGCAGATACAATTGTATTGACCCACCGCCGCAGTGAAATTACGCAACTGCAGTCAGTAATAATAAAAAAAAATTCCACCAAAACACATTTGGAAATGGGTTTAGTCAACGTAACACTACAGAAACAGAAACAGCATGAAACTGCAAGAACAGTGAAATGTCACTTGAGGCTATTCCAGGAGGGTGTTTTTTTCTATTTGTTAATTTCGAAATATCGCTATTACGCAAAACTGTGAAGTTTTAAAAAAAAAATGGCCATGCCGGCACTTTGGGGAAGCGCCGTGAAAGGCTGATGATTGGCCAAGCGGGTGGATGGGGTGGGAGGACGGAAAGGGAGAGGGTGACGCCCACAAAGCAGTCGATCCGGCGTGGATGGATTTCGCACAGCAAACTCCGCTGAGTGGATCCGGAGTGGATCCGGAGGTTTTCGGAAACTCCGGCAGCATGCTGAAAAACATACTCCGGCGTAAAATCCCTGCAGCGCCGGAGCAAACCGCAGCGCCGGAGCAACATGTGCGAAATCCAAGAGAAGATCCGGAGGTAAATGGGGCGCTACGACGGAGCAAACGCTAGTGCGAAAACGGCCTCTGTGTCACACAGTGGCCAATATATGTGTGTGTGTATACACACACACGTCACATCTTGATCTGTTCCACAATGTCACATCTTGATGTTTTCAAGTTCTCCCATCTTGAGTTCAGCTTCAGATTTCTCCATGGCTGCATGAGCTGCAGACACCTGTTCTTGGTGCTTGGGAGGGGGTGCACAGTGAGAGGGCTTCTAGTATTCTGGCCCCACTGGTGGACCTCCTGATGGCCCCTGTGTGACACAGAGTGTTGGACTGGATGGGCCATTGGCCTGACCCAATATGGCTTCTCATATGTCCTTATGTTTAAGAGCCATATTTCCTTCTCTTATTGGGCCAGTTAGAGAATCAGTAAGTGTTTTAAAATAGGAGGTATTTTTGAGACATTCTGATTTCAGCAATAACATTTGGAACAAGGACTTCTTAGCTGCATGCGCATAAATAGCACTCGTTGTTTTAAGACTGGTTTCTTTGTACTTCACCAGGGCCTCAGTTTCACTGCATGAAGTCACTGCTGGGAAAAAGATTTTAACACTGTTTGGTGGCTTGGTAGGGTCCCTGTCTTTCCCCAACCCAATCTCTCCATCTTCATATTTTTATTGCCTCTTTTAGCATTCTGTTTTAAAGATACAAGTTGTTGGGGGCAGGGAATGGGATTACCCTGCGATGTCACATCTGTGTTCTGGACACTTTCTAAAGTGAGCAGGTTACAGAGGTCCTGTCCAGATATAACTAAGGAGAAATTAGGTCATTCATTTACCGATAAAGGAGTGGATATCCTAAATAAAGTTATTCTTATTTTCTTTTAAACTGACAAGTGGCTCTGTGAAACTTCATAGTCTTACAACAGGGGTGGCCAAACAGTGGCTCGGGAGCCACATGTGGCTCTTTCACACATATTATATGGCTCTCAAAGCCCCCAGTGCCCTGTCAGCCAACTAGGAGAAGGCATTTGTCTCTTTAAATCACTTCTCCAAGCCAAGCTAGCTGGCAGCTTGGAGAAGGCATTTAAAGTTGATTCCTTCCTTCCTTCCTTCCTTCCTTCCTTCCTTCCTTCCTTCCTTCCTTCCTTCCTTCCTTCCTTCCTTCCTTCCTTCCTTCCTTCCTTCCTTCCTTCCTTCCTTCCTTCCTTCCCTCCCTCCCTCCCTCCCTCCCTCCCTCCTATTTTGTTCTACTGCTTCAGACCAACACGGCTGCCTATTTGGATACATGTTAAGCAAGTTTGGCCACCCCTGTCATATGCTGAACAAAGGAGCTCTGCTGCATTCTGAACCTTTAGGGCATTCTACAAATTTAGCAAGGGATCCTAGACTAACATACCAGCTCTCCCAACAGCAGATACCTCTTTGGTGTAAGTCTGGGGGGCATCTGGCAGGTCAACTGCTGTCCATGGTCCTGGTGTCCCTCTTCCTGGTGAGGGGAATGTCAGAGATACAGAAAGAGAAAAAAGGCTGAAGAGGAGACCCTCCTGGGATGGGGGGTTGTCTCCCTACTGCAGCATGCAGGATGCTGAATGAAGTGCTTAACTAGGAAGAGCAGGGCTCAGGGTGGCCATGGTGGCACTCCTCGTCCTGGGAGGAAAGGAGGAAAAGGTCAATGAGAAAATGAAGAAGATCCCAGAGGATGTTGCCATTGTGGGGAGGAGACTCAGTGGTGTAAAGAGCCTGGTTTCCCTTCCTTTCCCTTCTCTTCCAGAAGCTGGTCAGGCCAGAATCCCTGATTTTCAGCACAGAGTGGCTGTCCTGTCCACCAAGCAGTTGGATGACCTCTGCTCCTAGCTGCAATGGAGGTCCTGAGTCAGGGGACTGGAGGGAGTGGAGAGCAGGAAAGAATTTACCCCTCCCCCTGCCTCTCAATGGGCAATCTCTGCATTGAGTCACTCCTGCATCTCACTCTGCGCCAGACTGGGACATTCCCCACCAGTCTTCTTTACCTCACGAAGCACACAGGCACCCTTCCTGCCCTACTGACAGCCTCTCACCTTGACAATGTCAGCAGCGATGGCGGAGTAGCGGGATGTCCAGTCTCATCCAACGATCTCATTCTACAGAATACCCAGGGAAGAAATGGAGTAGAGCATAATGGCCATGAAGCATTATCCTTGGTGGAAACAGACCCATCCCCAAGCAAAGGAGGACTCTGGGAAAACATCCAGGCCCTCATCACCCACCCAGAGATGGTAGCTCATGCCACATTGGCCCCATCTTGGTTCTTTGCAAATCCCACACTTTAGCAGGTGGCATTCACAGAGCGGTTGCCAGTGCAAGTGCCGGGTTCTCACAGCCATCTCCTTCCTTACCTGTAAGCTGTGATGGAAGCAGGATTCAGTCACAATGAAGATATCAGGTGTCCTGGGAAACCTCGTCTCTCCAGCCCAAGAAGCGTGGGGTAGGCTGCCCCTCCTCACTGCTGAGATAAACACAGTCTCCCTGCCCCAAGTGACAACTTTTCCAGGGTTGAGCCCTGACACTGAAATCAGGTTCTCCAGTACAGCCTTTCAACACCCAGGCTCCGCTTCTCCATCTAAGGGGCTTGCTTTCCATCACTTGTGATAGCCCATGGGATACAATGGAAAAACTGTATGTGGGATGGATCAGAGTTCTGATTCCCACCCCTGATAGGAAACTTCACCCACTGCACCCCAGAGGTTTGATTTCAGCTGCAGGCCCCTCGGATGCAACAGAGACATTTCCTCTGGAGAGGGTCATAACATTCTGTCTCCCTCTTCTGGGACAGGAAACTTGTCTACTCAAATACTTACCAGAGTCATAATGGAGCCAGGAGAGATCAGAGAGCGACCCACCTACCCCAGTCAAAGTCCATGACTCGTTGAGTTGCACCAATTTAGGAGTTGCTTCCTGGATGCTTTCCCAGTCAAATTAATACCTTTTTGGCATGTTTCAGACATTAGTTATGCTGAATCAGATTCTCTGATCGGATTCCACGTACCAGTAAAGGAATCCTGAATTAATTCAGGCAACCCAAATTTTTCAGATGCATTATACCGCATGGGGCCATTAATGAGGTATATTCAGTGAGCTGCGGGGAGGCATTTGATGTAGAGGCATCAAATTTTCAGTGTCAGTGTTGGAGCCTCTCCCCAAAAGAACTCCCAAGTTTCAAAAGTATTGAACCAGAAGGTCCAATTCTACAGGCACCCAAAGCAGATGCCCCATCCTCATTTTTTCCAGTGGTGGTGGTGGGGGGAAGCAAGGCAGGGATTCAACAAGCCCAGCAGATTCACCCATGGAGTCTCTGCATTAGAAAGTGAGATGTGGGGAGGGGGTATGTTTGCAAGGCAAGCAGCAGAACCAGTGCGACTGCGGCAGTGCAAATACACAACAGACAAACACAGAGGGAGGGCAACTCCCATAAGGTGAGTGGGAAAGTGCATGTGCAAAGGACCTTGGTGATAATGCAGAAGACCAAACAGTAAGACCTTTACAAAAGCACACATTTATGGTCATTCATTTCCACCATGTTTATTTTCCTGACTGGCTGCTGAGATGACAGGTCGGTCGAGAGGAGATAGGACTCCCATCGGGATGTGTGAAATATTGCAAATTGCATTATACTGTTTGCATATGCAAAAACTTACCTGGTACAGAGCCTGGGATTCTCTGGAATGAACTGACTGGCAATAACTCAGTTCAGTCAGCAAGCAGGAGATGAACAGGTGAATGCTAGAATGTCCCTACTTAGGGGTGATGACCTATCAGACATCAACCACCCCTTCAAGCTGCAGAGTGTGGGTGGAAGGGTACCCTGGGGATGGCATCATGAATTCCTGTCTCAAAGCAGAGAAAATTTCCCAGGCTTCACTTGAACATATATGAACATATGAAGCTGCCTTATACTGGTTCAGACCCTCAGTCCATCAAAGTCTACTCAGTATTGTCTACTCAGACTGGCAGTGGCTCTCCAGGGTCTCAAGCTGAGGTTTTTCCACACCTATTTGCCTGGACCCTTTTGAGTTGGAGATGCCGGGGATTGAACCTGGGACCTTCTGCTTACCAAGCAGATGCTCTACCACTGAGCCACCATCCCTCCCCTTGCAGATCTGGATTGGCCCAGTGTCTTGCTCTGAAGACAAATGAGTCAGACTGGCTAAGTGGAGGAAAGCACTCATTTAGAACTACCCAACAGCAACTCATAGGTGGGGATGGAGAAAAGGGCACAAGTTGTACTTTGGCTTCACTTCCATGTCCCTTTCCAGCTGCTTCTGCATCTGTGCAGAAGGTGAAATTGGCCCTTACAAAACGATTCGGGGAGGACTCAATTCCCATAAGGCTGAGCAAAAGTGTGTCTGTGTGAAAACCCTCGATGACAAGAAAGAATGAAATGAGCAGAAAATGATAAGACTTTTTTTTTTTAAAAAAAAAAATACACAATTAATAACTGCTGTTGGACTGATGAATTTGCTCTCTGTATGTTTTTAGGATTGGTTGTCATGCAGTGAGCCAGGACAGCAGGTCTATCAGAGCGGAAGAAACCAGGACTCCCATTTGGATGTGTGAGAACATGCACATGTGAAATAATCTCAATTGTACTGTATGAATATGCAAAAACTTAACCCAATGAAAACATGTCAGTAGCTTCTGAGCCAACAAATTACTTGGTGAAGGATCAGCTCTGTGCTTCCAACCAGAAAGCAGAATTTGAAGCAAAATGCCAGGTGCTTGAACATTCCCACTTAGAGTTGTCCTACACGGCAGATGGACCACCAGTGGAGCTGGCAGAGAAGAGGAAAAGGCTTCAGAATAAATGCAGAAAAGCCAGTGAGATCAATTCAGTCCCTGGACCAACTCACCAAGAGG
The DNA here is from genome assembly GCF_032191835.1 of Heteronotia binoei. Taxonomy (NCBI): domain Eukaryota; kingdom Metazoa; phylum Chordata; class Lepidosauria; order Squamata; family Gekkonidae; genus Heteronotia; species Heteronotia binoei. The sequence continues at coordinate 19,284,254 of NC_083226.1, read as the reverse complement.
GGTCATCTGTGTTGAGGACACAGGGTAGGTTGTCGAGAAGAAGGCCTCCTTCTCCCAATGGATGGATCCTGTCCAGTTGATTAGCTTCTCTGATGCGATGTAATGGCCCACCACTTGTGGGAAGAAGGGGCAGGATTCAGATTACAGACCCCAGGGGGAACTTTCCTCCACATTTGTTGCAACTTCCCAGAATCCCATCCAAATAGAAAGCCCTGATGTTTCAACTCTCACCATCCTGAAGTCCCACTCAGAGCACTTTTGTGCCTATTTGAGGCATATCAGCCCATTCAGAGACCCAGTAGGGCTCCAACATAGCATGGTGACACCTTCTCCCCCACCCATCCACACACCTGGAATTCTCCACTCTCCACATCCCTCATGGCCCACAGGTCAAAATCCGTCTCTCGGTCACTGTTGCTGTTGAGGCTCACGGTCCCAGTGACACCTGGATGGGTGGGGGCAGGGAGGGAGATGCACATCACTTCTATGTGGCCCCCAGCATCAGTTGTCACTCCTGATCCATGGCTGAGTTGGCCTCTTGGACAGGCTCTGGGGCAGCTCCTCTCTAGAGCCAGCTGAGTTTAGGTAGGAAAAATCAAATGCATAATTATAGGATGGGGAGACTTGTCTTGGTAGTAGTAGGTGTGAAAATGGGTCTTAGTGGACCATACACTGAACATGAGTCAGCAGCTTGGTGTGGTGACTAAAAAGGGCAATGAGATTTTTGGCTGCGTTAACAGAAGTATGGTGTCCACCTCAAGAGAAGCGATGGCATTGCTTCACTGCGCTCTGTTGCTTTGATCCGGCTTCTTGATCATCCTGTGGGTTAAAGACACTTGCTGGAAGGAAGGCAAAGAGAGTCATGAGTGTAACTGACAGGAATCAAACAAACTGTGTGCTTCAATAACCTTCTATGAGAAAATGATAAAGCTGAGTGCATGATAGATGAATATACGATGAGATAAAATTCTCCCTGTGCCATTTATTGTGTATTAGTCATACATCTAGTTTTACCCTGCTTTCCCAGTGTGTTAGTGATAGTGCTTCCGCAAACTGTTTCATCCCCATGCACCTATGATGGAGGAGAGGTGAGTTCCCTTCACAGGAGGCCTGGCAGGGCATGGAGAGGCCATACCCCCTGGTGCACACTCTCTTCCACCGCCTCTGGGTCATGCAGCTTTCAGGCTGCTGAGCTAAGGTGCATTTGGCAAGGGCAGGTACATGATGCACCAGTTACTCAGAAACCTCCTGACATTGTCACACATCAACGAGGTGTTCCCCAAAGCAGACCACAGGCCAAATGACTGAGAGGGAGGTCCCATGTCCACTGAAGGTTCCACACCCTCCTGGAGACACTACAAGGCCGAAGGTTCCTTCCCTGATAACCAAGGTTAACTTCCAGCACTCACATTCTTGACATGCTGGCATGGGGTGAATGGGAAGAGAGGAAGCAGCTGACGACCCAAAAATACAGCAATAACAAGGCAGAGACCATCTTTGGCTTCTTCTTAGTCAACAGGGTTCTTCCTTCCTCCTCTTTGGGTCTGAGGTCCCTGCCTGCGATAGAGAAAGCCCCACTGCACACAGCTGTCTCTCTTGAGGTGATCACGAAACTACTTACCTGCTTCTTGCCTCTGCAAGGTGCTGCCCACATCTCCGGGGGATGGCAAGGAGGAGAAGTCAAGGGATGGGGAAAGAGAGAAAGGTCAGAAGGTGTTGGATGCTGAGCAGAGTGCATAATGTGCAGAGGAAATAAAGCAGCCACAAGTGTGTTATTAGCCTCTAATAAAAGTTTATTAGAATATTTGGGAAGGGGTACATGGGAAGAAAAACAGTAACAGCCTAACTCGTCTTTCTAGTTATGACTCCATCTTGTCTGCTTTGTCAGTCTGCAGCTTGTCTCTGGTCACAACTCTAAAAAGGGGAAGGGAATTTCTCCAAAAGCAAAGAATTTTATGCTGTTTGTGCCAAACACCAGGTCTGGGTATGATTTCTTCTTGTGCTCAAATAAAGGAGTTGCAATTCCACTGAAATCAGGTATTAACCTCCTATAATATTCTACAGCCCCTATGAATGGACTTATCTGTGTTTTTTATGGTGGGCTTGGGCCACCCTTTAATTACCTGCACCTTTAATTACCACCCTTTAATTACCTGCACCTTAATTACCTGCACCCAGTCCAGCATTATCTCCCCTCCTCCAAAAACACGCCCATGGCACTTCACTTCAATGCATTCACAGTCAGGCCAGCATCTTGGATTAGCTGAAAAACAGCGGCTAGACATTTGGGGTGGTTTTTTTTCCATGTCTGGCTGAATAGACCTATATCATCCATATAGGCTGAAGCAAAATCTCTCTGCCCAGACAGATGCTGGAATGTGGTTGGGGTATTCCTTAGACCCAAGGCTAGGACAGTCAGCTCAAAACAGTCCCTCCCTAGTCACAAAAAGGTGCTATAGGCTGGCCTTTGGGATTCATACCCACTTCCCAGTATCCTTTGGTTCAATCTATGGTGCATGTAGAGTAAGCAGCCCCAGTGGTTTCCACCAGTTCATCCACCTGGGGTAGTGGGTAGACATCTGGTACCGTTACTTTGGTTAACCTTCTGTAGTCCACACAGAATCTTATGATGTTGTCCAGCTTTGGCACTAAAATAACGGGGGAGGTCCAAGAACTTTTGGAAGGTACTACCAGTCCAGGTTTTAACATTTCTTTAACCTACTGTTCTATAACGGTGGTATTCAAAGCACCCTGCATGGTGGTAAAGCAACAGGTCTGGAATCACCAGCAGGGCAGGCATGTGAGAGTAGGCCAGGCCCAGGTACCACCTGGCCTACAGGGACACCTCTGGGCACCCCCTCACCCTGCCCCACTGCTCTTGCCTGGGTCTCTTCGCAGTCTGCCTTCCCTTGCAAGGGAAGGTGGGCTCTGAGGAGAGCATGTGCCACCATGATGTTCTTGCCTAACCAGGTGTGTGCAGACCCAGGAAGATGAGAACTGTGCAGCAATGTGGTGGCGTGTGCTCTCCTTGCAAGGGAAGGCAGGCTCTGAAGAGAGCACAGACCACCCTGTGGCTCTCTCCTTCCCAGGCCTGTGCAGGCCCAGATCTTCTGTGGGGAGGTCAGAATGAGTGAGGAATACAATGGATTTGGAGGTCGCAGATGAAGAAACCACATTCACCAGCCATGATTGTGCTTCAGTTTCATTTCCTTCTCCCTTTCAAGGTACCTTTGCATTGGTGCAGAAGGTGAAACTGAGGCTCCTCCAGAGAATTAAATGACACAGAGGGAGAACGACAACTCCTGTAAGGCCGAGTGGAAAACCGCATGCGCAAAGGACCTTGATAATAACACGGGATGAAATGAACACCAAACAGTAAGAACTTTTCCAAAGCAAACAATATCTGACGTCACGGTAATCTTAGTGCTGTTGAGTTGTCTGTTTTTATTGTATTTTATTGTTTTATTATATGTTGTACTCCGCCCTGAGCCCTACGGGGGAATGGGCAGAATAGAAATTTACTAAAATCAAATAAAAAATAAATAAATTTATAGTCACCAATTTATTTGGTCAATGTTTATTTTTATGACTGGCTGTTGAGTCATGAGCGGAGATAACTGGTATGTCAGGGAGAGGTAGGACTCCCATTCTGACATGTGAAAAACACACCAACTGAATTATCCTGTTGTAAACTTACCTGTAAACTTACCTGGCACAGAGACCTGAGATTCTCCAGAATGGCTGAACTGATTGGCAATAAATCACATCCCTACTCCAATCAGCAAGTAGATCAGTAAATGTACTGGTGATTGTTAGAACATCCCTACTTAGGGGTGACCAACCTCTGAGTCTGGAACCACCACTTCAAGCTGCGGAGTGTGGGTGGAAGGGTGCACTGGGTATCACATAATGAATGTCTGTCTCAGAGGAGAAAATGACCCATCCTTCACTTTGCAGATCTGAATTTGCCCAGAGTCCGGCTCTAAAGACAAATGTGTCAAATGGGCAAAGTTGAGGAAAGCATTCATTCAGAAAGCGCCCCAAATGAACTCAAGAGGTGGGGATGGAGAAAAGGACACAAGTTGCGGACTTTGGTTCCATTTCCTTCTCCCTTTCCAGCTGCTTTTTGCATCTGTGCAGGAGGTGAAACTGAGGCTCCTCCAGATGATTCAATGACATGGAGGGAGGACTAAAATCCCATAAGGCTGCGCAAAAAATGCATGTGTGAAAACCTAAATACCAAATGGTAAGACTTTATATATATATATACACACACAATCATTGTTGGACTGATCAATTTGCTCCCTGTCTGTTTTCAAGATTGGTTGCCATGCAGTGAACAGTAACAACGAGTCTATGTGAGAGGAGGAAACCTGCTGGACTCCAATGTGGATGTGTGAGAACCTGGAAATGTGAAATACTGCCAACTGTACTTTTTGACTATTCAGAAACTCACCCAATGAAAAGATGTCAGCAACTTGTGTACTACCAAACAGTTTGTGGAAGAATGAGCTCTGAGCTCCCAACCAGAAAGAAGAATGTGAGGTAAAATGGAAGCTGCCTGAACATTCCAAAGAATAGCCACTGTGGCAGGCCGTTGAGTTCGAGTCTCTCTCTCTCCCCCTGGAAACCCCCACTCTTACCACAGGAGAGGTCATTCTTATTGAAGACACAGGGTGGGTTGTCAAGAAGAGGGGCCCCCTTTTTCCAGGGGATGGGCCCCGTCCAGTTGATCTGCTTCTCTGGTCCCACATAATGAGCCACCACCTGTGGGAAGAAGGGGCTGCGTTCAGATCTCAGATGCAAGATGCAACTTCCTCCACATCTATTGCAACTTCCCAGAATCTTATCCAAATGGAAAGCCCTGGAACCCCTGGTATTTAACCTCCCATCACCCTCCCACTTTCACTCAGGGATCTTTAAAGCCTATTTGGTGCACACAAGCCCCTTCAGAGACCCAGGGGGCCAACTGGGGACCCTCCCCCACCTAGCATGGCTGACACCTTCTCCCCTGCCCCCTACACACACCTGGAATTCTCCGCTCTCCACATCCCTCATGGCCCAGAGGTCAAAATCCATCTCTCGGTCATAGTCGCTGTTGAGGCTCATTGTCCCAGTGACACCTGGATGGGTGGGGGCAGGGAGGGAGACATGTTAGAAAAAAAGACTGGCAATGTCTCCTACTCAGTCCTCCAAGACTACAAACACCATAGAGCAAGATAGATAGCTAGGACAGTATTAATCTCCTTCCTGTCTGCTCTGCTTTCATGCACTCTCTCTAACCAGTAGAATGTAATCTCAGGGAACTCCTTTCCTGTTTGTTCCCCTCCTCTGCCCTCTACTTCCCCGCTTGCATCAGGAGGAACAGCATGGTGTCTCTCCCCCTGATCTGAACTAAGCAGATGGCCTACTATCAGTCCAAAGCCATCCACAGTTAGCTAGAATAGATAGTCACTCTTTCTCTCCCCTACACTTATATGTCATGTTTCTTTAAATAAATCCACCAGTATTGGTTTCTTAACTTAAAGCAAAGGCTCTCTGTGCAGTTTGTGAAATAGTGTGTTAGGGATTATACTAGGCCACACTGCTGAGCTGAAGCTCAGAAAGAGCACTGTGCTAAGTGAAGGTAAGGACGGCTGCCTGACGAGTCCAGCCATCCTAAACCAGACCCAACAGGACGCACAATGTTTCTATGTGGCGCCCGGCATCAGTTGTTACTCATGAATCATGGCTGAGTTTGCGTGTTGGACGGGGTCTGGGGCAGCTCCCCTCTACAGCCAGCCCCCCTCCCCCTCCCCACCCTCTCCTGCTCCCTCCTGGCCTGATCTCTCTCAGCCCAGAGCACCCACCTGCTGCCTTCCCCCAACCCCCAGCCCCAATTCCTCAGCAACCATCCCGTCTCCACCCTGCCACTCTTTTCCCTTTGCCGAACAGCCAATACCCTGGATCTGCAGGCCCCTCATCTTCTCCAGGATGTGGCTGGTGTCCCGCTTGGTTCCACCTTCCTGCAGCGTCTCATTCAGGGCCCTAAGATACAGCAGCAGCACATCGTGGAAGCAGCCGGCCACCAGCATCCCCTGTTGCAGTGGGACAGAGAGAGTGAGAAACATTATGGAATTATCATCTGTCTGCCACTCCCCTTCCCCACCCCACTGGAAGCCACTCAGGGCCAGCGCGTGGGCGTAGACCAAGTAGGTGGCTGCCTAGGGCGCCACTTGGCCTAGGTGCACCATGTGGTGCCCCCTCTCCCTGCTGCTGTCCAATCCCTGTGCCCGCTGCCTCCCTGTATGCAATGCTGTCTGCCTCCGCACTCCTGCTGCCATCTCCCTTCACCCACTGATGTCTCTCTGTGCCCACTGCCTCCCTACTCCCACCCACCTCCGCCGCTGCCGTCTCCTTGTGCTTGCCTGACTCTGCCGCCTCCCTGCCCCCGCTGCCTCCCCGCATCCCCCTGCCTCTGCTGTCCGCTGCCATCGCGACTCTGCTGAGGCTTCCCGCGGCTCAGGAGCCCTTGACCAAGTCAGGTGTGTGTGTGTGTGGAAGTGATGTCATTATGATGTCATTGGGGTGTGTGCATGCTTTGCATGCACAAGAATAGCAATGGGGTGTGGAGGATCAGAGTTTGGCCTAGGGGCACAGGCACCCCTAGCCCTCGGCCTGCGGCCACTACTTTGGTCTTGGAGGTCATCACAATCTAGACACAGCTATGCAAGTGGAACCACGAGAATTGCCGTATGGTGGCATGTGATACTTTCCCAAATGTCTGAGAGCTAGAGGGCCCTTGAATGGCTCCAGACCAACAGCTGCTCGTTGACTGGGCAGGGATCTGATGCTGGGAATCAATGGGTGTCTCTTTGTCTAAGTGGTCTGGGATTCACCCTCCTTCAAAGATGACATGGAGGAGACTTCTGGACCACAAAATCCAATTACGTGACAGGTGAAGGAAGGAAGACCAGTCCAGACCTGGGTGACAGGAGGTAAGCCTTGAAGCTCACAAGGAAGGTAGAACACTGGGGCAGTGACTGTTGGGTGCGGCAAAAGCACATGAAGATATGGGGGGAGGGCACTGGTCAGCCGCAAGGCTGAAGCACACAGCACAGGGAGCATGGCTAAAATCGCATTCAGGATAGTAACCAAGAAAGCCTGGGAGGAAGAAGCAACATTGGTTGCCCAGAAAAGAGAACTACCAAGAAGGCCACTGAAAACTCCCTGCAAGTTCAAGGGCTAATTTTGACCTGGATCTATCAAGCCAACCCTGATGACCCACCTGCAAAGCCAAGCCACAGCTGCTTTCCTCAACCTCAAACCTGGGGAATCTCCTGGGTCATTTCTTTGTCACAAAAGGAGATTCTTGAGGCCCAGGTGAAAAGTGATTTTGGCCCCAGAATGACGGCTGATCTCTCTCATCTCACTTCTCGCAAAAGGGTCCGGAGCACCATCCCATAATAACAGGGCACAGAAGAAGGCATGCAAGCAGAAGCGTATGGATTTACCAGAGAGTCATTCACTGCCACACCAAAGTCCCTTTGGGCACGCAGAGCCAGCTGGCTCTGGAAACGCTGGTATTCAGGCGTTTGGGGCTCATGGGGAGTGACCACCAGCACTGTCTGCAATTAGAGAAAGAGGTCAAGGGAGCTCCAGCTGGCTGGGACTCCTTCAGGAATCCCAGGGCAGGTCAACTAGGAGAGGGTTCTGCCAGGGCTGGTCTCCTGCAAGATGGAAAACACTCTTCATATCTGAGGGCCAGCCTCCCCTGTCCCCCTCTCATCTCCCTTTGAGCCAAGGGATTCTGACCGAGAAACTCTCTACACAGAGAATGGAGGTTGGAGGCTCTGTTGGGCTTCATCAAGGTATAAAAGAGGGTTGCCCTTGCCTGTAACTGTTGCTCGTCAAGTTTCCTTCTGTGCAGGCACACATCTGTGCCTCTGCCTGTGCTATCCCAACTTGGGACTGCACAGAAGGCCAAAACCAAACCATCTCTTTCCCTGCTGTGGGAGGCCTTTCCCAACAGCCCTTCCAAGGGCCCAGCCAAGGCAGACCCCCCAAGAGCCCCACCTGCAGGTCACCCTCCTTCACCAGTTGTG